>NC_135998.1:33799991-33907491 GCF_048128805.1 Centroberyx gerrardi
CACACCTGTTCACGCCCTGCTTGACGTGAAAACACAACCTTTTTCCATTTCTGTGTTTACACTCCTACACAAAGGTTTACATCACACACAGAAAGAGCTCAGCTACAAGTGACTTATAAGACTAACTGCTTACTTACATGACTTTCAAACAAATAAGCCTCTGCGTACAAGTGTGGGAAAGGACAGGTGACTTTCGAAAACAACGGCACTAAATACTGGTGTAAAGTCTTTTGGACTCAGTGCAATCGTTTGGCTTCAGAACACTTGGAGTATCCTGCATGAGCTGTATGGGGTAATTTTCTGGTCATTTTTAATTCTCTCACTCTAAAGAACCAGTTCCCCCTTCACTTCTGTTGTTTCGGAGAAGGCCGACATGCAGCAGCGCTAGCTAACTCGCTGTGTGTTGTGTGGACAAACAAACTTCACCGGTGTTTCAACTGACATGAGGGTGAGTAAATAATGGCAAAATTTTCACATTTGGGTGAACTTTTCCTTTAAGTCCTTTGGTGACAAAATGATAATACTTTTACAGATTGGATCCTGCATAATGTCTAGAGATATTAGATATTGGATAATGAGCTTTAGGCAAATCTAGATGGTTTCAAAATTGTATATATAGAGTTTTTAGAATGGAACTCTTCAAGTTACTAGCTAAGTGCAGATGACGCCTGCTCTTTACCAGAGTGCACCGTCCCCACATGTCCTCTCTTAGTATCGGCACATTATATCTGTAGATATTAAATAATTAGATTTTTTTGCCGTTGACTCACCTGCATCTGTGGTGTGGATTTTTAGAAGATGAACTCCAGGTAACGTATTTTTTTTCCTAATTGGATATGTGGGTGTTTGGATAAAAACTTCATATGAAGGCATCATGTGTAGTTTTTCAGAAAACATTGTGACCCCGTCCTCACGCTTCACTCCCTCCACCTTTTCCTCCCACCCACCCCCCCACTACCACCCCCCTCTTCTCACTCCCCTCCCCCTCACTCCCCCTTTGACCCCCCCCCCTTCTGCATCAACCCCTCCTTCCCCTCCCTGTTTATCTCTCCCCCATCCTCCTTCTCACTCCCCCCCACCCCCTCTCACTCCCTCCCACCCCCTCTCACCCCACCCCACCCCACCCTCACCCCACCCATAACAGCAATGTTTGCCATGGAGATCAACGTGCAGCAGGACCCGCAGACTGGCGAGCAGCGCATCCTGTCAGCCAATCGCGTGAGCCCGTCGGACGCGGCGTCGCGCGGCATCAAAGTCTACGACGACGGCAGGAAGGTGGTCTACGAGGTCACGTCCTCCGGGGGCGTGTCCACCACCACCGTGGAGAACGGCTGGAGCTCCGCGCAGGTCGATCAGCTGATCCAGCGGGCGGCCAACCCCGCCGGGCGAGGGGGGGACGGCGGGAGGGGCCAGGTGATGGTGACCGCGGGCGCCGAGGAGACCTACGTTTCCCCCGCAGATGTCGACGATCTGTCCCCGCCCTCCTGCGCCCCGCCGTCCGTCCCCTCCAGCCCCCCCGCCCAGGTCGCCCTCCAGCGGGAGACCCGGCTGGGCATGACGCCCCCCTCCCCCGCTCCCATCACCACCCAGCCCGGCTCCTCCGCCCACCCGGGCCCCGAGCTCACCTCCCTGCCGCAGGCCAGCGCCGAGCACCCGGTCACCATGGTGTTCCTGGGCTACCAGGACGTCGACGACCTGAGCGAGAGCAGGCGGCTGCTGGGGTTCGACGGCGCCGTCAAGGCCGAGGTGGTTCTGATCGACGAAGACGACGAGAAGTCGCTGAGGGAGAAGACGGTCACCGACATGTCCATCATCGACGGCACGGCGGCGGACCTGGTGTCGGGGCGGCCGGCCACGTCCGAGGCCGCCAGCACGGAACTGTCGTCTGACGGCCGTGAGCCCGACAGCACCTCCTCGCCCCCCGCCAACGCCGACGCCAACGCCCCCCCTCCGCCTGGCCTCACCCCCGCCACAGGTACAGACAAGAGGAAACGCTGCCAGTGCTGCATCCTCATGTGACTGAATCTTCCCCTCTTCCCCCTTTTATTATTACCCACAACATCCCTCTCTTCTCCTCTGTCTCCTCTGGATGGTTACTAACAGAAGCCCCGCCTTCCTCCTCCTCTTCCGGACTCTGATTGGCTGGCACACACACACACACACACAGACACACACGCCCCACGCCCTTGTCTGACCTTTGACTTTTTTACCCAATTATGTTATCATCCCTCCATCTCTCCTCTTTCTTCCTCCTCTCTGTCGTCATGGAGACACGGCCCCTCCCACCTCGCCTCTCCTCAGCCAGCATGATTAGCCGCACAGTGTGTATCATCAGTTCAAATTCACAAAACATAAGGTACTGAAGTTGGTGCCATGCTGCTATATTCAAGGTAAAGACAGACAGCTTAACCAGGTTATATACGACTATACTCAGCGGTCAGTACGACTCTACGGACAATCAGCCAAAATTGCCACGCTGTCTAACCAAACAGTGAGTATATGTGGCTCTAAGGACAATCAATCAAATCATCAATCAATCGGTCAGTTTATAAAACGTTCAAACGGACAGAGACGATTTCATATTTCTTTTCTAGCAAGCAATGTTCAAGTTTCCCCTCCATTCACACTTTTGCTTCCAACTCCCTTTTTTCTCAATCTCCGCTGTACAGATTATCTCCTCTTGTCTCCAAACACACACACACACAGCCACACACACACACACACACACACACACACCCTACAACCCAAACGCCCCCCTCCCCTCGTACAGACTCTCTCTGGCCCGGGTGGAGAGGAGGGGACATGTTGCCTTGGTTTCTTTATGTGCCTATTTATTCTTACGCATTATTAGTCATAAAGGAATTAGACATAACTAGAGGTTACTATTAGACTTTTATTTCAGTTTGCTGTTGTAATCTGAATGTTTTTAGTTTTTCTTTCTTTTTTTTTTAACTGAAAAGGAAGGCCATTGAATTAATGGGACGTCTGTTTCCATGGGAAACTGAAGTTTTCACACTGTAGTTAGTAATTATAGGACTCTCTCTCTCTCTCTCTCCCTTCATCTCTCTCTCTCTCTCTCTCTCTCTCTCCCTTTATCTCTCTCTCTCACCCTCTCTCTCTCTCCCTTCATCTCTCTCTCTCTCTCTCTCTCCCTTCATCTCTCTCTCTCTCTCTCTCCCTTCATCTCTCTCTCTCTCTCTCTCTCTCTGGTGTTTATGTCCATCGGCTCCAGCTATTCCACTGCTGAGGTCATTTCCTCCTATTATAGCTGTACTTCCTAACTCAGCAGCCAATAAGACGTCGCGGAACAGCCTCGGCAGCCAATAGGATCTATCCAGCCAGCTTTCCCAGTGTGTCTAAAGGCCATAGAAACACAGGAAGCTAACGGCAGCTTTATACACTTTGGCAACGTGGGGAGATTTTTTAACTATGAAAACAAAACATGGATTACCAGACAGGCAGTCTCAGATTACGAAATTTCTGCCCACTGACAGCTGCGTTGATATGAACTTTTAGAGAAAGACTATAATTCATGTTTGTGAAACTGACTTTTTAGTCTTTTAAATTCACCTCTACCAGTGTATCATTAAACTCTTAACCAATCAAAGAGACAGAAACACTGCCAGCTGTTGCTATGGTCACCGCCCAGGCCCTCGTTTACAAGGGTGCTACAAATTAAGGGGCCTGGGTGTCATTATAACATCATATATTATGGGTCATATGCTTGGCTGGATTTCTCAAAAGCACTTAGCAATAATCATCCTCGTTCTATTCAATTATAATGAATATCAAGACGATGTCGGAGGGTTTTTGCTCCGTCACCGTCTCTTTGACTTGGAGTGAGAGGATGGCGGCGCCAAGATGCTTTTGGTAAATTGGTTATTAGAGGGAGTTATTAGCGACGACACTTTGCCACTGCACACTTTCCAGAGCCACCTTTTGAAAGAGTGACATCAAAAAACTTACATGAGCCTGATAAAACGCAAACGGATGAAGAAAAAAAAGCCTCGCACACTGACAAAGGAGGTTAGAGAGACTCTTCAGATGCAAAAAATGAGCATGAGGCCGGGACATCCTGGGTTCAAATCCATCCTGGGACCCCCTCTCTCTCCCAATATTTCATTTCTCTCCTTTAAACTGCCTAATAAAGGCAAAAATGACAACAACAAAAAAAATCATCTTAAAAAATTTGATTTATTCACAGTGGAAAAAAGTAAAAATGATAAAAAGTGAACAAAGGATGTTGGTCTGAGTACTGAAACATTCACTGTCACTTTTTTTAACTTTTTGTGACTTCTATTTTTTCCACTATGTAAATAAGTCACTTGGGGGATTTTTTTCATCCACATGGTGCGAGCCTTAGCCAGCTGAGCCACCAGGCTGCCTCCGAAATTACTTTTTTTGGTTGTTGTTGCATCTGAAGAGCCGCTCTAATCTCTTTCTCAGTGTGCGGGACGTTTTTGTTTGATTTTACTTTACTGTCTTATTCCTTAAGTAAGCTTTGAGACAGGAGCGCAAACTTTTCTCTGCGTTGTTTACTCTTCCTGATGATAGAAAGAGAATAAAAGACAAAAAAACGTTCCTTGGCACCAAATATATTTCCAGGAACAAGGCACTCTGGGTAAAAAAAAAAACTCTTTCGTTAGATCGCTCTGTGCACAGCTATTACAGTCCCACCTCCAGACTGTCCTGCCAGTGCAGAACTGTAGGCCGGCCTCTCGAGTACACATGCTTTCGTGTGATTGGCCAGTGCTGCTGTCAGTCAGCCCAGCTGGCTGTACGATTGGCCGCCACCAGGCCCGGGGGTCTGGGCTCCTGTGTAGATAAAGAATGTAAATACGCTCTATATTCTATTTAGCGATGATTTTATTTTCCACATCTATATAGAGATCTAGAAGATTACGCTGATGATTATTATTATTATTATTATTATGGGTACTAGACATGTTTACGATGTCCTCCGACGCCATGTGATAACTGTGCGACTGGAAAGAGAAAAAAGCTTCTTTTTATTTTTTAATTCTCTAACTTCACTGCTTTGCTGTGTGTAACCTCACGATTAACCCTCCACACACCACCACCACCACCACCACCCCTCCCTCCACCTTCTTCCAACTCTTCCACGGCATCAGCGTGCGCCCGTTGAGAATATAGGTTGGCCCCTTGAAGGCATCCGAAGATGAAAACGTTGTGTAGAGGCAGAATCCGAAAGTCGTCGTCCCTCATAATGTCCATTTGCAGCAGCAGCAGCAGACAGACAGACTGAAAGGCTGATGTAGCTCGGTAACAACTACTAACGTTACCCTGTTCTGTTGGAACAGATTGCATGATTTGCGGTTTGGAAGACCGATAGAGAAGAGAAGAGACCGTGTGGAGAAGAAGTGCATTCTGGGAAGTGTAGTAGTGATCCTTTTTCCCCCTTTTTTAGGTGTGATATATAGACACACTGAGGCGCGACAGAACGCAGAAGACGCTGACGTACGAAAATGCGAAAAAACACTGAACTGAAGAGTGGGGAGCTTCACCTAGCGGTTTTGCTTGTTAGGTTTGTGTCTGTGTGTTGAAGTAATAAAAGGAGCTGTAGCCACCAACAGACTTGTTGACCAGTCTAACAGCCCCACTGCCATCGCCTGCAGTTCCCCTCCCACACTGTAGGGGGCGCTCTCTCTCTCCTTTCTGCCTGCCTGCCCTCACAGTTGTATGGACTGTTAAAACAAAACAAAAAAAGGAGCCATTTTCTATTGTTCAAACCTCTCTCTCTCTCTCTCTTTTCCTTTTTATGGTTATGACGACTCCCTCTGTACTTCAAACTCCCTCTGTCACATGCTCTCTCTCTCCCTCTCTCTCTCTCTCTCTCTCTCTCTCTCTGGTGTCTGTATCCTCTCTCTCTATCTTTGGTCAATAAAGCTGAGTTTCTCCAGTGCCCCCCTGCTGTCTCTTGCTTGTTGTTCTTTCTGTCTGTCTCTAACATTCACTTCTTCATGGCTGCTGACAATAAGACACTGTACCAGCTGTTCTCACTGCACTGCACCCCTATCTGCCATACTACCCACTGCCACTAACAAACACACACACGCACACACACACACACACACTGCACATGTACAGTTTTAGCCGTATAGCTGACACTCTTGTCCAGAGCGACTTAAGCGGTAGAATCTTACTTCCTGGTTTCACAACATTACAAGCAACCAATAGGAAGGAGTGTACGGGTCAGAGCTAGGGTTCGACCGGACATCGGTTTGTATCGGGCCGATATAAACCAATAATAATCGGATATCAACCAGCTGAAATGATGAATGTGAGGATATGATTTTACTCATCAGTCTTCAGCAGTGTCAGTCTGTAAAACCTGCAGTGAAACCTGCCTCTCGCTGCCTTAAAGGACAATTTCAGCATGACTGGATTTTGTTTGCTCATTTTTTCATGCTTTCCATCCCTTTTAATGTTAGTTCTGACAGGTTTTACATGCGTAAACCACAATTAAAGATCTTTTTTAAATCAGTTTTGCCAAACCTCTCAGGCCCATTCACTCCCATTCAATTCCAAACAGCATAGAAAACGACTCAAGGGAATCCATCGCTGTGAATGAGAAGCCGCCAAAAGCTGTATCAGAACGTTAAAATCAGGATAGAAACTTTTACATTTTGTTCCGGTCAGTGTAAGATGCCCGTTTCATATTAATGCGTCGCATTAGGAAACACTTCAAGAGCCTTAACCCAGTCGAGCCACAGACAAACCAAAGCAAGACGCTCCCGCCAGCTGTAGTCTATAAAAAGAAAGAGAAAATAAAGCTTGATTTTACACAATTACAGCTTTAATTTGCTGCTTTCTCCTCTACTGGGAGTAACTCATAATATTCAGACAGCATTTGTTTCCAAATATTTACTTTGAAAAAGAGCTAAAATTAAGGAAAAACAGCAAATATCTCATAAGGAGAAAAAAGCAATGGAAAAAGATCTACAGTGATGTAAAACTGTAAGGGAATGAAGGAAATGAGCAAAAACTCCAGTAACGCTGGAATTCCTTTAAGGAGCTTTTCAACCAACATAAACAAATATATTTTTTAATTTTTCAGAAGCTTTTCCACCCTGACAAGAATACAGTTCTGGGGGAAACACTGAATACTTCAATCAGTTTCACATATACAGAATATTGGCACAAAGTAGCAGCTATCAGCAGCTTCAGTCCATATTGGTCCTTTCCTATCCAGAGCCATGGTGCCGTAATACTGCTGTGACCGCAGGACAATCATGTAAGAGAAAAGTGCCAGAAAATGAAATAAAATCAGAGTATGTATTCTATAAATGAAGACCAAAAGATATATATCTTTACAAAAAAAGACTCAAACATTCTCATCTTTTCTGCAAGGTGTTAAAGTCCTACGTTTTCTTTATCAGACAGACTGATAGTAATAGTTTCTCTGTTTGTCTTTTAGCTTTCACAAAATGACTTTTTTTTAGCATTAGCAGCATTCCTGACACACTGCTTACAGTTGAACAACTGAAGAGTTTAATTCCAAAACGCCAAATATATACAATTTTGAAAAAAGAAAATATGATATGTAAAATTCATCTAATATTTACAAAAACACAGATGCTCAGAAACAATTCTATTTTGTAAGCAAAGGTCTTAAGACCCATCATGTGCTTCACTTTCATGCCAGCAGTCATTTTGTGACAGTAGGTGTCAGTTTATCATTTTGCAGTGAAAATCATAACTCATTTCCACCCAGTTTCAGGAGTATGAGGAGAAAAAATAACCAGCTACAATTCAAAATAGTGAAATGTCCCTTTAAGGCCTTGACTGAAAACCAAGTGAGTGATCTGAGGCAGAAGTGATGAAGGGGCTTATTTTCCTCTTTATTAGCAAAATATCCACCATTCACACATGACCTGACATCAACTCTTACAAAACGATTTCTGGAATTAAAGTAAAAGTATGGATTATTAATTTTGAATGAGATATTAGCTTTCTGTAGAATAAAGAAATATCCTCTATGGAATAATGCTGTATAAGTTATCAGCTCTTTTAAGACCCTCGTCAACAAAATATTTACAGTATCTTTTGGAGAATAAGATCTATATATTTTTTTTTATTTAAGTCTACATATAGGTAAATTTGCACTCAAAATGGATAAACAGCATCTCGGAGTCAAACTGCATAAAGGAAAAATTAAAAACAAAGAAAAAGGCAATAAAAGGATGCATGCACAGTAAAAAATTTCAGTCTTACCAATCTTTGTCAGTGAGTAAGACCTGCCACTCCTCATGAAAAATCACTTTAATATTCCTAAAATATTCCTGTAGCGACTCATAGTGTCTCTGTGGTGCACATTAGTGAGTTTAATTATCTTATGGTATCACTAATATATTCATTTAATATTCCTATAGAGACATATACGTTTCGCTGTGATATTTATGTAGTATCCTTCAAAAAATAATTATAGGATTATAGGATTATTATAGTTCTATTTAGATACTATTTGTGTTATAAACCCGAATTTAGACTGGATTTGAAGATGCTCTTTCTAAAATAGGTTAGAAATAGGACTCAAGCCATTCAGAATTCGACTGATCGATTAAAACCTTACAGATATCAGTCTAACCACAGACACATTTTCACTTCTTTAACACAGTGACTAACACAACTGTCATGGCTGCCAGTCAGATTCATCTAACTCTTCATGGAATCAGAACACACACAGATTTTCTGATTTACATCCCAGGCTGAAAAATCAAAACATAAATCAATACATGATATAGTGAATTATTGAATTGAATAATACATACTGTACATGCATACATAAACAGACAGATAGGTACAAAGGAAGGAAGGAAAGAAGGAAGGAAGGCATCTAGGTAGGTATAGGTAGAGGTAGGTAGGAAGGAAGGAAGGGAGGGGGGGTAGATAGGTTGGTAGGAAGGAAAGAAAGAAGGAAGGAAAGTATGAAGGAAATGAAGGAAGGTATGAAAGAAAGAAAGGAAGGTAGGTAGGTAGGTAGAAAGGACTGAAGGAAGGAAGGAAGGACAGTAGGTAGCTAGGTAGGTAGGTAAGAAGGAAGGAAGGAAGGTAGGAATGTAGATAGATAGATAGATAGATAGATAGATAGATAGATAGATAGATAGATAGATAGATTAAGAATAGAGGACCTCAGTCGCCCCCTTGGTGTCGTCAGCAGGAACTACAACAAATCAACAACAAAGCAGTCAGGAGACAAACACACAACACTAACGCTCTAACTTTACTGACATTAAAGACAAAGTAAAGAAATAAACACACACGCCACAAAGAGACAGCTGAACACTAAACATCCTGCCTGCATCAACACATTTTAATAAGAGTTTGGCTGACAGTCGACCAGAGGAAACCACAATGAACCACAGAGTTCAGAATACAGAACACACACACACACACCCACACACACACACACACACACACACACACACTGCTGCTGTGGGGACCGGACCTGTGACCCTCTGTTCCCTCCAGGTCAGCCTGCAACCATCAAATGATAATGAGTCATGAATCAGAGAGTTCATGAAGAGCATGAATGTGTATTGTACTTGTGCCTTTGAATACACATCAAACACACACATTAAATCCAGGGGCAGGATTCAGGTCCAAACCATGCGGACTGGATCCACAGTTTGATAAGTGGAGGATTACTAATATAAACCTCCAAAGGATTAAAAGATATTAGCTGTGTCAAAACCTTCCACACACACTCTCTCTCTCTCTCATGCACACACACACACACACACACACACACACGGGTTACACTGAATTAGAAACTATAAACTGTCAGGTTTACAGTCTGAAAACAGGAACCTAGAACATTTTGAAGGAAGTTACTACAGTTTTTGTAGTAAAGATAATCCCAACCTACACAGTAACCATTTTGACC
This sequence comes from Centroberyx gerrardi, assembly GCF_048128805.1. Lineage (NCBI taxonomy): Eukaryota > Metazoa > Chordata > Actinopteri > Beryciformes > Berycidae > Centroberyx > Centroberyx gerrardi. The sequence continues at coordinate 33,809,899 of NC_135998.1, forward strand.
ACAATAACACACAATAACACACAATAACACACAATAACACACAATAACACATAGTAACACACAATACACACGTTTGGGCTAAGTGAGAAAAATAATTGTAAATTATAAATGTGTGGTTCAGTTCTGATTGGCTGAGTCAGTTTCGATGCTGTTGCAAAATACCCACTGAAGCCACAACTATGACTACATAACTGTTCATTTACATATTAATGTGCTAACCAAAAATCACACTCTTAAAGAGAATGTGTCATTTTCATCACATCTCAGTGGCTTGTATTGTGTCACGTTCCAACACGTGTTAATAAGCAGTGTTACTTTTTAAAGTTACTTTTAAAAGTACCTTTACTTTGTTACTTGCCTTAAAAAGTAACTAGTTACGTTACAAAGTTACTATTTATTAAAAGTAAGTCGTTACCCACTTCAGAAACAGTCAGCTGATCTCATTCATATCAAGCAGACTTACATTGGCTTTTTTCAATTTGCAGCACAGGATTTTCACTTTTTTTCTACTTTTTCAACAAATGAAACAATATGAAAGAAATGTTTTAATGAACATTAGCTTTCTGTTTTAATTACTCTGAGTATATTACTGCCATTCCACTCACTTTTCAGTCATACCTAACACCGCTTCGCTTTCTAAAATCACTTTAAAGCTTAAACCAGCGTCGATGTTTCTCACATGTCTCTCTGTGCTTTCATGACAACAGCTGTGTTTACTCCAGAGACTGATAGTAGGAGCAGAGGCCCTTGAAGGTCTGGATTAACTTTATAGTGAATAAGGAATTAGAAAGTAGCTGATGAACATTTTCGAAACCCTAAATTGTGTTTCCTGGACTTCAGAGTCAAATAACTCACCCAGCATATGAAGCAATGCTGTAAACTGTCAGATTTTTAAAAAACAAAAAACAGAACTACCTCATCTTTCCATTGATAATGTGCTTCCATCTCGGCTGACAGACTTGTGATCTGGGTTACACACACACACACACACACACACACACACACGCACACACACACACACACACACACACACACATGACACACAATTCCCCAGAAGACGTAATAGAAGGTGATAAATGATTATACAGGGGGATGTCATGACAACCAACCTCTGAAAATATAACTAGCATTTAGGTCACACACACACACACACACACACACACACACACACGATGACACACACACATACTGTACACAGCACACAGGATGGGTGTGTTCTCCATGATAATAAACACTAATTGATTTATCTGTAGACAATGGCAGGCTGGCCTCTTTAATAGGAGCCATGACTGCAGATAATCATCTCACACACACACACACACACACACACACACACACACACATCTTCACATGTCTGGATGCTAATGCACGTGTCGAGGGCAGAAATCACAGCCTGTAGCATGATCTGGACTTTGTTCCACTCTACACCCAAATCTCATTAAGACGAATGTTAGTTCACTGATAGAAAAAGTAGAATAAAGAGAGAGAGAGAGAGACAGAGAGAGAGAGAGAGAGAGAGAGAGAAATCAGAATCAGATTTAATGGCTAAGTTAAGTTTGCACATGTTGGGTATAGGACTGGGCGATAATTCAGTATTATTGTATAGAGAGAGAGAGTCAAACTCCTCAAATCTACCGCTCTTTTATTTAAAACTTGGTTGGAGCGCGTTTGACAGATCTCACTTTAATACTTTATGAAAATGATTTAATCAGTGATCTGCAGAGGAGAGTAGTTTCAACGGACAAGAGCACCAGCTGAAAGACGAGCTATAGTGATGAATGAACCTACAGTTCGTAGAGAGACAGGAGGAATAGTGTGCGTATGTGCTGACGGCCTTCAGGCTCAGGCTGGGAAACACATTATCTCAAGGACAGCACAGCGTGACGCGAGTCTCTATAGTGTCAGACATTCTGTTCATTAACCGTCTTCCTGTTATCTTCAAGCAAACATGTCTATATAGTGTTTCTGTGAACAGTAGCAATCATCAGTTATGTGACTTTAAGTACTTTGGCTTTGCATGATCCTGTAAAGAGGGACCATAGTTTGACTCTCTCAACACACAAGATGGTTTGCTTCCATAAAGTCAGAATTCTGAGATTAAAGTCAGAATTCTGAGATTAAAGTCAGAATTCTCAGAATGAAGAATTCTGAGAAGGAAGTCAGAATTCTGAAATTAAAGTCAGAATTCTGAGATTCTGAGAATGAAGTCAGAATTCTGAGATTCTGAGAATGAAGTCAGAATTCTGAGATTAAAGTCAGAATTCTGAGATTAAAGTCAGAATTCTGAGATTCTGAGAATAAAGTCAGAATTCTGAGATTAAAGTCAGAATTCTGAGATTCTGAGAATAAAGTCAGAATTCTGAGATTAAAGTCAGAATACTGAGATTCTGACTTTATTCTCAGAATGAAGAATTCTGAGAATGAAGTCAGAATTCTGAAATTAAAGTCATAATTTTGAGTTCTGACTTTAATCTCAGAATATCCAATATCGGTATTGGCCTCAAAAAAACATATCAGTGCATCCCTATTAATAATAATAAACAGAAATGCATACAGATCTAGAGAATATTGCACTATATTACACTCTTCTGCAAGCATCAACATTATCTAAAATGACTCTAACAATGAAAAAATGACCAACAGAATCAGTATTTTCCTTAATTCAAAGAGAAAGAAGAATGACAGGGGGAAAAGTGCCATTTAAACAGGACTGCATCTCAGCTGCAGTGTAAGGAGGAAGGCAGGTGGAGGTGGAGGTGGAGGGGCGTGGCTCTCACTGCCACAGCTCCATGTGTTTTCTCTGTGTTGGGATTTTCTTCAGTGCTGCTCCTTCAGTTCCGGTGCTGAGGATGAGTGTGAGCGTCAGGAGGGTGACGATGATCAGATGAGATAGGAAACCAGATGAACTGGTTTCCCCCGAAGTGAAACTGGGTCACTGAAGAAGCAAAGAATAGGACTTAAGATAAAAATACAGCAAGAGACTGTAGTGAATATTGAAGATTCGTGGTATCTTTGTCATGATAACACAGACGCTCCTGTTGGATACAGGAAGAATTCTCACTCAACTGACAGATTTCCAATGACAGATGTTTGCAGTTTACAGATTTACAAATTTACAATCTGGTGCAACGCCGATATGTGCAGGATGTGCAAATGTGCATCTTTGGCTATTAACATTATCGTATTTACATGGCAGATATGCAAGTGAGCATCGTTAGATATTTACAGCATCAGGTTTACAGATGTGTCATATCACTGCTGTCATGTGGAAACCTCGTAACTGTGATGTTTTCACTCCAGTTGAAGGGTTACATGCCCCTTTGTGGTTTAATCCTTACAAAAAAGTCACATGTGAAAACCTACATGTGAATTCAAAGCACATGTGCTTCTGAACAATTTTTTTTGTGAGTGAAGTGTGTGGTTTTTTCTCACACGTGAACATTTTTCACGCGTTTTGTTTCACACGTGAGAACTTAATTTCACATGCAAAGAGACAACTCACAGGTGAAAATGTCATTTAAATTTCACATGTTCACATCTGAAAAACGTGTGCTTTGGATTCACGTCGGATAAATTCACAATGCATTGTCATCAAGCCAAATACAGGCGGTTTCTCTTAGTTTTCCAGCTCATATACAGAGATCCTGTATGCAGAAATATGTGCAAGTAATGAATAGATGCAAATGACAATGAACAATGAAAGATGATGGTGATGATGATGAACAAAGATAACAGTGGCGGTGATGATTACAATTTCGTTTCATTATAGGTTACGGCCAAACACCGGGAGTTGCCATGACAACAGGAAATGGGTATCAAGCTGCCATTCCAGCCAGGCAACCACACACTGCCATGGTGAGTAGAGTGTGTGTGTGTGTGTGTGTGTGTGTGTGTGTGTGTGTGTGTGTGTGTGTGTTGCACCGATGTTCAACAATCATACAGGGAGAAATCCATCGTAGAAGAGGCAGAGAGACCAATTTCTCCACCCACAGGAGCAGGAGAGAGACCAGAATGCAATGCAGCAGAGAGACAGGTTGAGGTTTCAGTAAGAGGCGTGACTCTCGACTATTTTTCTCGACTGGAAAAGCTCTCGCTCTGCTATCGCTATCGCTCTCTCCACCTACATGTATAACCCACAGCTGAATGCAACAAATTCAGCTCTGTTCTCTGAGGTTGTCAAAAGGCATTCTGGGAAATGTAGGCATCACTAACGGAAGCAGGTTGAGAGAAAGTGGATACACCAAAAAAAAGTAAATTACAACACTGAACATCACAGATTGATGATATAAATGTATAAACCATAATTTGAAACCATTTAGTGAAAATGTGTTTGCACCCAGATCCAAACGATGAAGAGTGATATTCAGTCTGCCTTGGCCTGAGCCTGCTGGGCTTCAGTATTAATATCATACTCTGGGAGTGTGTGTGTGTGTGTGTGTGTGCTGAATATAGGGTGTGTGCTGAAGGACATCCGTTTTAAAAGGGGGCATGTTTGAAATGCTTTCCAGTCACAGCGTTTCCTAACCAGATGCCTGCTCATTGTCTGTGTTGCCTGCTCATTATTACGGGTTCGTCACTGTAAACTTTATCGTTCTGCAGTGTTGTCACATCTATCATAGCCTATAATATTCCCATAGGGACTTATAATGTGACTATGGTATTCAATTTATTGTATTTTATGGTATTTTTATTTCCTATGGTATCACTACAATATTCTTATAGGGACTTATAGTGTTTCTGTGGTATTCAATAGTGAGTTCACAGTGAGCTTATTGCACTTTAAGGTTTTTTTTTTAATCTCCTATGGTATCACTATAATATTCCTATAGGGACGAATAGTGTTTCTGTGGTACTCAATAGTAAGTTTATAATGACCTTATTGTACTGTATGGTATTTTTTTTTTAATCTCCTATGGTATCTATAATATTCCAATAGGGCCTTATAGTGTGTCTATGGTAAACAATAGTGGGTTTATAGTCATCTTATTGTACTTTATGGTAATTTTACCTCCTATAGTGTCAATATAATAATCCTATAATATTTCTATAGGGATTCAGTGTGTCTATGGTACTCTAATAGTAAGTATATAGTGACCTTATTATGGTATTTTTTTTTTTTAATCTACTATATGGTTTACTATTGTTATAGTATTTTCTATAGTATATTTTTGACCTATAGTAGCTGCATGATACTTTTTTCAGTAATATTTGTATAGTATTTAGTATTTTAGGTTTTTCTGGTTTGAGTGTGTGTTGTTGTCCTGGGACTTAATTGTTCTGGACTGTTCTGAGTTTGTTTTTGTCTCTGAAAATGCCACCATGAGCAGATTTGAACAACTATTGACCCAGAGGGAGAGGGAGAGGGAGAGGGAGGAGGGGGGGGGGACAAGAGGGGAGAGGAGACAAGAGAGGAGAGGAGACAAAAGGGGAGAGGAAACAAGAGAGGAGAGAAGAGGAGGAGAGAGGAAGCGAGGAGAGGAAACAAGAGAGGAGAGGAAACAGGAGAGGAGAGAGACGAAGGTGAGAGAGGTAAAGAGATAAAGGAGAGAGAGAGAGAGAGAGAGAGAGGAGGAAAAGCGAGGAGGAGAGAGAGAAGGGAAGAGAGAGAGGGATGAGGATAGAAAGGGGGAGAAGGTGGAGAAGGAGGTAGAGAGGAGAGAGGAGGGCGAGAGGTAGAGAGATAAAGGAGAGAGAGAGAGAGAGAGAGAGAGAGAGAGAGAGAGAGAGAGAGAGAGAGAGAGAAGGGGGTGTACAAAAGCAGGATAGGGGGCCAGATTGTTTTGCAGCTGAATAGCACTACAGCGGTAACCCGATCCGCGCGGGTCGGTCTCATTGTGTTGGCCTCGCGCTGGGCTCGCTCTCTGATTGTCTCTGGAACGGGACAGAAAACACTCCGGGACCTCGCGAGCCCTGCATTATTCAGCGCGCGTGCCTAGAAAAAAAAAAAAGAGAGAGAGATAGAGAGAGTGAGGGCAAGAGCGCGAGAGGGTAGAGCGCGCGAGAGAGAGAGAGAGAGGAGAGGAGGAGGAACCGGTTGGAATGGAAAAGCTCGCGCGTAAAAAGGAGCTCAATGTCATCCCAGTCAGAGGCTGCCGTTACTGACAGAGCACACGCGCATCCGCTCCGCTTCCCTGTGTGTCTTTTTGTAACGTCTCGGTAAACCGGGTGGTGGTCTTGGTGCAACAGCGGCGGTTACAGTCTCGCGTTTTTTTACGAGGTGAACGTTGAAGAAGGAGAAGAAGAAGAAGAAGAAGAAGAAGAAGAATCCAACGGTCGGTTTCGTTAGTTGTTACTCTGCTGGAACAACCGTCCGTTAACCGTTAGAAACGAGACGAGCTCCGCCAGTTAACGTTAGGAATCCAATCCAGAGGCGGAGGGGGGATCAACCGTCTCTCTCCACACAGGTAGGCTAGATACAAAAAGTTAAAAACATTACAGGTTTTTATTTCACTTTAATGTCGCCGAGACTAGCAGGTTCACCATGGGGAAATACAGGGAGGGACTTTCAGTGAAAGTGCTGTTGTAGCCTCCCTGGGGGTCCTAGCTAGTTAGGGCTTCATTTGCATGCTAGCTGTGTTGTCAGTCTGATTTCGTGTGTGTGTATGTGTGTGTGTGTGTGTGTGTGTGTGTGTGTGTGTGTGTCAGTGGATGCAGCCTGGTTGGTAACCTTGCTGGCTCGAGGTAGAGCCTGTAATTACATTGATTGGCTGTAAAGTGGGTAGGACACGCGATACTGCGCCCTCCTCTCCTCTCCTCTCCTCTCCTCTCCTGTCCTCTCCTGAGAGAGTTGACCAAAGGAGGTCAGTAGACCAGACTGCTGCAGTAGTCTCTCTCTCTCTCTCTCTGTCTATCATGCTGTCTCTCTCACCCCCTCCCTCCCTGCCTCTCTCCCTGCTCCTCCTCTGCATCAGGAGTATAACCTAGATGTAGAAATGACCTTAGCCTGATTTTAATGATCCACATATGACTAGGCAGAGACAGTCTGCATGGTCTCCCTGCAGAGGGATGCTGCTGCTGCCACTCCTCACGTTGACTCTCATCACTGTCAATCACACCAAAACTCATTATACATCTGTAACATTTTGTAATTGGGTAGTTTTCTTTGTGCAGGTATAGAGAAGGCATCCAGGAATGAAGAAATTGCTGCACACTGCTCTTGGAGTACACTGTGCTCATTTGCAAGAACAGTGTGCTGTGCAGGAATGTCTTCATTCCTGTAATTGGGTAATTTTCCAGCAGTTAGCCTATCCTATGGCTATGCTTTTTACAGTAATGTCAAAGCCTTCGTAACTAATATTTCATATGTAACGTACCTTTAACATCTCCATACTGTATAAACTCTTGGTAAAACCCCACTGAACACTTCGACATATCCCTTTTGGCCAGGTAGTGCACAGAGTTTGAGCCCCGCCCCTGCCAAGCACTATACTGAATATTAACCATACAGATGTTTACACTCTGAAATGTGTAGTGTAGAGGCAGTGACAGACTTACTGGTGTCACTGTGGAAAAAGTAGCAGGGATTCAAACCAGCGAGGGAACTGGCACATGGTTTTCAGAGACAGTGTGAAGCCCAGTGCCACACTTCCCTGCTTCATATTTTTTGGGGTGATTTTTCAACCTTTTTCATCCTCCGTAGCTGTTGCCAAGCAACTTGCAATTCTTTGATAGCTGACTTTGACAATGTTCGTGTTCAACAACATGGCAGGGAAGGGCATTGCCACATTGGCTGTAATTGGCTGCTGTCTTTCCTGCATTTTTAGCTTTGGATAAAAGGCACCAGGGAGCAGGGAGAGACATCATTAAATTTTGGTAAAGTATGGTGTCCACACAGCAAATGTGGTGATCTTGTTGTTCTGTATAGCTCAATGTTACAGCAAGGCACCAACACTTACAGGGTTAGAGGTTCAATTCCCATTGGAACCATCCATGCTAAAAATGTGCTTTGGATAAATACCTCTGCCAAATGTTGTATTTTATATCTAAAATGAAACCTGCTACTGCTGTTGAAGTGATAACAGGAAAATAACAGGAAGGCAGGAAGCTGTGGGAAAAGAAAGTAAAGCATGGACTCTATTTTACCACCATTTTCAGACAGATTCTTACCAAAATCTCTTTTGCTTCACTGCAGAGCTACTTAACGTCTTGCTTGGCTGGGTGCAGCTCTCCAATAACATACTATATAGCTACTGGACACAACATCAACCCCAAAAGCATTTTAATTTTCAGTTTACCCATGACAACTTTCACTGTTTATTTTGCATTACTTTAAGCAGCGGTGCATGTAGACAGACAGCTGCAGCCGGAAGGCAAAGAGGAAACAAGGAAGAGCTGAAGCAACGGCTCAAACTGTTTATTCACATCTTTTTACCAACCAGCATGCCTCATTACAGAGCGAGCCACCAATATAGTGAAAAAGACATGCTTTGGGTGATTTTGGGGTGATTGGGGTGATTTTTGCAGTGTCCACTGGCTCTATAGGACTGGATTGGACAGCAGGCAAGACGTTAAGAAGCTCTATAGTGAAGCAGCTGATGAGATTTTGGTCAGAATTGATCAGGATGATGGAAAAAGATGAGAAAATGGGGTCCTGGCTGAAAATGGCCGCAGTTGAAGTCTCTTTGTGTTGTCCCCCCACCCCACCCCACCCCCCAGTGTATCCAGACCCTGAATCAGCCATTCTCACCTTTTTTTCAATTGATGATGATTCTGGAAATAATGAAGCGAAGCTAAATGCTGATTCAGACTGAGTGTACGACAATACAGGGACAGAAAATCCACAGCCAGCTCTCCAGTTTTATGAGATAATCAATGAAAGCTTGTGGCTGTCTCTCACTGAATGTCCCATTGAGACAGTTATGGCCTGTTAGCGTAGCTCTAGGTGTGTGTGTGTGTGTGTGTGTGTGTGTGTGTGTGTGTGTCTTTTCTGCCCCTCTGCCCCAGCACCATGGAGATGAGTGTGAGAACATTGACAGGAACAACAAAGTTATCACTGATGTCTTCTTCCTCCGTACCTCTCCCTCTTCCCAGAAAAAACACACACATGCGCACACACACACACACACACACATGCACACACACAATCACAGGTTATATAACAGTTGTTTGGTTGATGATGCTAAAGCTTGGGTTAGCCAGGAGGAGACAGGAGGGGGAAAGGGAATGAGGTATTGAAGGGGAGACAGGATGAGAGAGAAGGACATGATTGTAGGAGATGGAACGATGTGTGTGTGTGTGTGTGTGTGTGTTTGTGTGTAGGGGGGAGTCAGCAAGAGTAGGGGGGTGGGGGGGAGGTAAGACAAGTGACGAAAACAGCGACAGGGTGAGGGAGGGGGGGAGGATATTAGTAGGAAGTCTGTTCAGTCTCACATGGCTCGAAGTGTTGTTGACATTAACCGGCCAATGGCCTTTCAATGGCCGATCTGTTGATGGCCATCATTGGCTGTCTTCCAGGAAGAGAGTGATACTCCGCCTCGTGTTATTGGATGAAGTCCCAAACATTACAGTCAAACCAGCGGACAGTAATGTCACTGATGTGTGATTAAGGAAGAAATTTGCATTTTACCACATTGGCAGATTCATGCTGTCACTACTCAGTTCTCACTGGATGAAACAAATAGGAGAGAAAACATGCGGCTTTGTGTTTATTATTGGGAAGTGCGACATCTGAAATCCCGTGGGACTGTGTCCCTGAGGCCAGCACTTAGACCGAGACTTGAAAATTATTTCCCCAGCACTTAAACCGAGCTCATTCGTGTTTGTGCATTTCTGAAATAATTGGAATTTTAAGTGGGTCTTCGGGGTGCGAATGACACTTTGTGGCTATTTCTGTTCGGCCCGTGAGAGTGGATGACAGTTCAAAGTGATGAAGGGATGCAGCGGTGTGTGTGTGTGTGTGTGTGTGTGTGTCTTCTTTCTCATAGCCCCATTTATCACACCTGCTTTGATAATACAAGTAGTACAGTCAACAGCAGACACCATGACAGTTTCAAGAGCATCTGAAGAGCTTTGTTCCAAAATGAGATCTCCACTATTTGATCACTGATAGCACAAAATTAAAGCAAACAGTGTTACTTTTTAAGGGATAGTAGGTAACTTAACTTGGTTGACAAAATGATTGCACTTTTGCAGACTGGATGCTCCATATTTCAGAGATATATAATGGTGAACTTCAGATAATGATGTTTTTCCCAAAATGGATATATAGGCTAGGCCTATAGCATTTTAGAAACCTTCACTGTGAAACTCCTTCTGTATTATTTAATAGTGGAATCTGAAATTCAGTCAATCATAGATGTTATGTGGGAAAAAATGGAGAATAGTAAGTACCACAAATTATACTCCTGAAAGTGGTATTTGACTTTGGCCGGATATTTTTACTTTTCAGTACACATACAGTATATCCATATATTGGCTGTTCAGGGTTTTTCCCCCAGCTCCAAATATTGATAACTGTAAATGCAAATTGCAAAATTACTTCTTGAAAAGCCTAATCTCGCCCACTTCTCTTCGTTCCTATGTGTTAAGGACAATTATTCGAGTAGGTTTCAAAATGAACCTAATTTTCAGTAATGTGGGGTAATTTGCTGGCCAGCCTGCTGCATACAGAGAGAGCGCTTCCATCTTTTCTGATGAACGTGTGAAAGACAAGAAGCTTAACAATAAACGTGTAAATAAAGTGGGTCTAATTGTACATAATTCCTCTGTTTTTTGATGTTCTTGACTTTACCTTCAGCCATTACTGTAGAAAAGCATAGCTAGGACCCAGGTAGACACTCTACAGACTGAGCGTGTGCAAAAATTGCGCTCATTATAGTCAGAATTTAAAATAGGGGCTGATAGAAATAGCTTAGATATGGCAGCCAAATTGACTCATGCAAATGTCATTTTGATGGTGTCTTACTTCTGTAATTCAACGTATTTCTGGTTGAAACAGGATGTTGGGGCGGGACATAACGCGGGGAAGGACTGTTCAAAAGTGCTCAAAAGTCTGCTTTGCTCATAATGTTTAACTTACAAATTCTGGGTTCTTCAAAATGAATAATGGATCATGGTGTCTCAGGAGAAGGAAACAGGGTTTTTAGGGGCTGAACACGTAAAAATGCACTGTCATACCATGTTGCCACTGAAACCTGTAACTTGAAAGTTGTCACGTTGCAGGTTTTATATGATGGGAGGGTTCAAAAATGAGTGATATAATTGGTTGTAACCACTAAAAATAAAGCATTTTCCAGGAAGTAAAAGTAATGGGATTTTGATATAAATATACAAGCAAATACAGTTTTTGTCATTTTGGGGGGTTGTTTTTTGTCAAATAGGTGTACATTATGATATGGAGAGTTACCGAACAAGGTGAAAAATTCAGTCATTTTTAATTTCATTGTGACTTGAAATTCCATCCGAGCAGAAAGTATTTAGCCCGGCGGTCTGGTATTTGTGTTCCAGAGAGGAAGAGAACTGGAAGGACGCAGGAAACGCAACAATACAACCCAGCCATGTGATGGCCACCATTACACAACCTCCGCCACCGACTATTGTCCACAACATCCACCGACTATTGTTACACAGCGCAACAGAAGTCATTCATTAAATACAAAGAAAAGCACAAGCCATCTGCTAACACGCATACCTTGTTTACAACAAGCACACACACACACACGATGAAAATACAGCGTATACAGGAGATAATTAAGAAAAGCAGCATTTAACTGAACGCTTTAAACATTTGAAACGAGGCAGACTGCAATAGTTCCCTGATATATTTCCCTCTAGCCTCTCGCAGGAGAAAAACAAACCAAAAAAACAGCTCGATTTAAAAAAAAAAACAAAAACAAATGCGGAGCGAAGATTTTGTGTGCAGTTCTGGGAGGTGAGCAGGGAGGTCGACCTCTCGTCTCATAACGTAGCGCTGTGTTTTTTGGTGCTGAAAGCTGCACCGCACCAGTCTCCTTATCACATTCCTGCCTCAGCATGGAATGTTAGAATGCCGGCCGGGCTTTAGGTGTTCTAGAATGTCAGAGGGGAGTCCTGGGTGTGTGTGTGTGTATTGTTTTCCAGTCATTGTGAGAGCCAGTTTGAGTTTTACACTGTCAAAGTGAGCACAATTTAGGGTTAGGACTTAGGGTTTAGGGTTGAGATTAGAACTGAGTTTAGGTTTAGGTTTGTTAAAGGGAAAATTCACGCTGTAGGTTGGCTCCAAAACCCATGTTTTATATAAAAACTCTTGAACACTGTTAAAACAACGGCCATTGGTGATGTGTCTTGCATTTCTGGGTCCGTTCCTGTGGTTAACTGGCCAAACGTAAGATGAAGTGACGTCACATTGAGATATTTCCACATCACAGCAATTTGCAACGTTTAGCCTACCGCTGATGTTTTAGATCATTGAAAATTGCTCTGCTGGAAATATCACAATGTGACGTCACTTCATCTGCGTTTGACTGGTTACCCACAGGAATAGGAAACCAAAACCTGGCGTTTACCGTTGATGTTTTAGATCGCTGAAACATTTTCTGATATTAAACTCCATTGTAGCAGGTTTTGGTGTCAGTGTTCTCGGGGTGGGGGGGTGGGGTGGGGGGGGGGGGGGGGGTTGTTGAAAGGCATTTTGGGAAACGTAGGAAATCAGTAACTGACGTTGAAATAGATGAGACAGGTTACAGGTAAGAGTAAGAGTATCTGAGTATCTAAGGTTGCTTAAGAGTGATGACTTGAGTTTAGGGTTAAGATTAGATTTAGGATTAGGCTAGATTTAGGTTAAGGTAAGGGTTAAATTTAGGCTTGTAGGGGAGGGTTAGGCTTGAATGTAGTCAATGGAAGGTCCTCACAAGTACAGTAAGACAAACTTGTGTATGTGTGTGTGTGTGTGTGTGTGTTAGGGTTAGATTGTACGTAAACACTATCTCCAGGAATTTACTGGGAGTGGACCTTCCCAGGCATTTTGTTTATGCAACAGTGATGCACAGCACCAAACAGTCTTCACCACAATAAATTTGTTTTAAAGCTCATTGCTGGGTTTCTTTTCATTTAATTTTGTCCTCACATCTCTTGCGAACCATTCCTTTGTTTTTAAGAATAAACATCTAAATCTTTTCATTCTGATATTGAACACACCCAGTGCCAGGTGTGTGAGTTCAAGTACCACAGTGTGATCTCAGAACGGTGTTAAACCCAGCATCAAAATGAACCTTTGAAATTGTTTCTCTGTAGTAGGCTACATTTGATCCATCTTGGTCCATTTAAAACACTGGAAGTAATCCTAACAGAACAAATCTTATGTAAATTGGAAATAGTAACAGTAATAGCTAACGGTTGGGCTCAAACACTCAAAAGACAGGTTTGCTTTTATTGTCACAGACATTGGTATCTGTCATCCTGTTTCGTCCAGGCTGTTTTCTTTCTGTGTGAAGCCTCCTTCCTCAGTCTAAATACAGCAAGCTAATCAGCTAGGCTCTGGAAATAGACAGGTGATTAACAGGCTGCTCTTCTCTCTCAGCGTGAGGCAGAGCAGAGCTAGTTATCTGTGGGCTAATGCTATAAGCTAACTGGGGAATTGATGAGGCTAATGCTAGCTGCACACTCAGACAACAATAACATACACACTCTTAGACAACAACAATGCTAATATGATATGACTGCGGGTCGGGTAAGCTAATGCTAGCTCTGGGGGAGGCTAATGTGCTGCTCTGTGTATACCGACTGAGGGTCGGAAAGCTAAAGCCATGCTGAGGACGAGAGCGCAGACGATGGATGATGAGGTCAGACACAGTTCTCCAGTAGTTCACCATGTTACTACTGTAGTCAGCCATCGTAGTAGTGTAGTCAGTAGTCCGCCCTGTGAAGTCTAGAAGCCGAGTGAAAATATTTCCTTGGAGTGTGTTTGTGTGTGAGAGCAAGGTCAGTTTACCACTTCAGTGCTTCCTGAACTTTTATTTCTGTTGCCTGGCAACTTCAACCAAATGGACACCAATGAATATCCAGCTATTTCCGTCTTTAATTTCACACATTTCTAGGACTCTTATTAAGGTTCTGTTAGCTCTAGCATTATTGGCAGTCTGTTATACAGAACATGTTGCCTTTGACAAATTACACTGTCCAGCCAGCAACATGAAGTGATAACACGCCAGCTAATTAGCCAGTTTGCGCTCGGTGTGTTTTGGCTGGTGTGTCAAGCTGTCTAAACATAGGTGATCCCAGTGAATGTTGTGTAGTATGTAGTAGATATGAGTGGCTAATCTAATCTATCTTGACTGTTTCACTCAAACAGAGCATTCACACCGCTAGCAACCACATCGCCATGCTACTTTTGAACGGCTGATGTGAGCTAATTGCTTGCTAGCTGTAGCACCAAAGATGTTAGCCACACTCGTGCGTGATTGGCCGCTGATGGTTGACGATGATGCTGTTAGACAATAATGTCAGCCAGCATTTCAGCGACAGGAAAATCTTTTGTGCTGACAAAAAAGGAAGCATGTGCTTGGTTGATGTTTCTGTGTTTGTAGGAAATGAAAGGACATCCAGCAACTCGTTTTACAAGTTGCTTTCTGTGTGAATGCACAAAAACTGCAAGAATTGTGTGTTGTACACCCTTTTCTGAATTTGCATGATGATACTGTCCTCACAAATTCCCTGCCCTCCAGATGAATGGGAAACAGCTTCTCAAACCCCATGCCTCCATTTTATTCAGGACCTTCAGCCTGAAGCCTGTTGGTCTGAAGCCTCAGTGTGTGGTCTCTGCAGTGTGAGAGTCCTGTGGGACAAAACTGAAAGATGGGCTGCTTCATGCTGGGAGGGATTAGAATTTTATGCTTGGCCGCTTTCTCTTCACACACACCAGCTCGCACACATATGAACTCACACCCACACACACACACACACACACACTATAACTAACAAAACCCCTCAAACTCAGTCTATCTGTCCCTTCCTTTCCACTGACAATGTCTTCCTTCATGCCTCTCCATAGCACCTTTCCTGCACAACCAAAACTACACAGTATTTCCTTTATTTCTTCCTTTATATTAAGCATAATGAAGTCTGACACTAGAGGCCTGTACTCAAAGCCAAGCAGTAGAAAAGACAAAGAAGAAGTGTTGTTCATCTGTTTTTGGTTGGCCTGTGTGACTGGAACTAGCATTTGTCATATGGATACAGGGGACTAGTATACTGAATCCTCATGATGTGATTGTATTGTTGTGTGTGTGTGTGTGTGATGAGACGCTTCTCTATAAACAAAGAAAATGTTAGTTGACAGCTAGTGCTGTGTCCTGTTGGATTAGCAGCAGAACAGAGCTGGACTGTTACGTAACCAGGAGAGGCTGAGGAGAGGAAGGGGAGGGAGAGGCGCCTGAGAGGAGCTGAAGGAAAAATCCACCCTAAAACTCTTCAGCACTGTTAAAATAACACCTATTGGTGGTGTACCTTGCATTTCTAGACCCATTTTGTCATTTGGTGGTGTATTTTTCGTATCCCTGTGGATAACTGGCCGAACGTAGACGATGTGACGTCATGTTGAGATATTTCCAGCAGCTACAATGGAGTTTGATATCAGAAAATGTTTTAGGATGTAAAACATCAACGGTAAACGTCAGGTTTTGGTGTCAGTCCCTCAGAATCAAAGAGCGAGTGCTTCTTTCTAGAGCCGCCATTTTGCACCGACATTCAACAATCATACAGGGAGAAATCAATCGTAGAAGAGGAGAGAGACCAATTTCTCCACCCACAGGAGCAGGAAATAGACCAGAATGCAATGCAGCATCAAGACAGGTTGAGGTTTGAGTAAGGTAGCTGTTTTTTTTTACTTTTAGAAAATGTTGAGAGGAACAATGGTATCGTAGGTTGGAATGGGAGTCTATGTGACGGTGACTTTGGCTCCCTATAGAATACACTTACAGACAGGCTATTTTTATTTTAGATATGTTTTATTCAGCCATATATATCTGGATTAAAATAAAGAACAACAGAGAGACATGATAACAAGGCACTTAACTGACATTGTGGGCTAAAGGTTAGAGAGACCAGTGTTACAACCAGTGTGTCCTGCAACAGCCAAGTTTCCTTGAACACATCACTGAACCCAATATTCATCACCATATGATGTATGATATGAAGTATTACACAGCCCTATAACAGCCAATAATGGCATTAATATAATTAATTTAATTGCTTCTGATGTGAAGATATATGTTAATTTCTTTCAAGTGTTTGAAATGTTTTCGATGTTACTTCAGTACAACCTCAATGGATGTAATCTATCATCTACTATAGACTTCTCGCTTGTTTATTAGTTATAAAAGGTGGTGTTGACAGTTCAATCATGCTACTCATTCAACCCGTTCAGTCCATTCCAGTTCTATTTTCTTTCCCCTTCATCTTCTTCTGGTTGTCAGCCTTTGACTTTCTGTTGTTCTTTGCAAGCCAGATTTAGACTGGAATACCTACTTATTATGTAGCAGAGCGCCTCTGCCTACAAGACAAAACCATTTCTGAAGCCAGAGAGCTTGTGAAGCGAGCAAGCGATGAGATTCTACCCACGACACACTGCAGCAGCTCTTTTCATGTGACAATATGTGACAGGACTATGTGACAATATACTCAGCGTAATATTATATATATTTATTACACGGCTTTGCTATTTCTGAATAACAGACCATTGTGTCACATCTAATCTTATCAATCTGCAGTCAAGAAGTCCGGTCAATTTTGTTGATTTTTTCGCCTTTACTGCATAGTTCAAAGTAGAGAGAGACAGGAGAGATTGGGAGAAAGAGGGGGTTGACATTCAAAGGTGTTGGACCAGAATCGAACCCAGGACGTCGGGTTTACATGGTACGTGCCTTAGACCACTGAGCCACCAGGACGCCCCAGTTTTGTAGATTTCTAATCAAATTAACTGGTGACACTTGGTGCTAAAAAGACCTTACTCTGCAGACAGTCCTGCTTTTTTGTCGGAAGTTAGTAAATGACTTTAGCTTGTAATCAGATTATTTTCAATCAATATTGGGTGTCAAGCAGTAGCAGTGTAATAAGCAGGATAATGTACAGCCAGTAATTATTGCTAAATAATCCCCTCACAGGTTATCACAGTGACCCCCACTTCACGTCGGGGTCTCGGTTCACCCTGCTGGAGCCTATTTTGCGATAACGAGCAGCTCGCTGTACATTATCCCTCACAATATACACATAGTGCGCCATTTCATTGGGCAACCAGCCCAGCAAAGTGCAGTTTGTTTTAGTTTCACAGCATGAAATATTATTATACACTCTGCTCTGGACTCCAGTGAAAAGCAATATATACAGTTAGTGTCTCTACTCGGTCCAGGTCTTAACTGGTAATGGCTGGCTGCTCAGTGTTACTGGTGCTGGACTGTGTGTTGTCCCAGTTGTCCCAGTGCTTATACTGGGAGCGTTAATCTGCCTCTGTGTCCTGTGGCTGGAGAGCTTGTGTACACAACTGCTCACACACTCTGACTACAGGCCTTTCTGCTTTTAAGTAGAGCACTCCATCTGTGTGTGTGTGTGTGTGTGTGTGTGTGTGTGTGTGTGTGTTGCGTGTATCATTAGTATTCAGCCTGGAGAGTCTCAGTCCAGCACCCGTCGGGCCTTTTGTTGTTGTTTTGTGAGGGGTCTGAGGGGGTCTGGGTCACTGTGAGTGTGTGTGTGAGTGTGTGTGTTTATGTGTGTTTGAATGAGGGGCTTGGAAAGGGACACAAATAGCTGCCATGAGTCCAGATATGCAGTGCATTCCTCCTAACACTCAAAATCTCAAAGACATCTCGACATGATTTCAGTCTGGTTGCTGTTTCATGCTCTCTGGCAGTGGGTAGGTGGACATCACTTATTGTTATTCTGTTGCAGCGCTACAGTATCTAATGACTGTGTTTATGTGTGTGTGTAGGAGGAGATACAGAGACACTGCCTCCTGAACGGGGCGGACATTGGTTCATTGCAACCTATACTGAATTGCTAAGAGCTAATGTGTTGGTGGAGGGAGAGAGATGACAGACCTGACTAGACCTTCAAGACTTTGCTTCTACTACTTTCTTCATTGTTACTTTACTGCTTGACTGTGAGTTTACTGTAACTCCTCCGAAGTGAAACTGTTAGCCACAACTAGGTCTTCATTTCTTAAATTTACATTTTATTAAGTAAACAAATAAATAAATAACTACATAAATACATAAATAAACAAATACATAAATAAATACAAATAATAAATAAAACACAATGTATTATAAAGAATAAAAATACACTAAAAAATATGTTTAGTGAAATTTGTATTTAAAAAATATAACCCCTAGATAAATAAAAAAATATATATTATTAATTGTAATTAATTTATTTAAAATAATAACCATTTTTTAATTCATTATTATTTATTTTTGTTTGGGTTGGCTGGTTTGGTTGTTGGCCTTAACAGACATTATTTGGCAAATAGTTGACCCTGTGGTGGCCTCTGGCATAACTTTTCAGGATGTTGCTAGTACGTGTGTGTGTGTGTGTGTGTGTGTGTGTGTGTGCGCACGCGTGTGTGTTCTAGCACAGGTGGCCTCTAGTTGTTGGTGTATTTCCTGTGCTGAGGGCCATTTCCGTGGATACAGGGAGGGCAGCTTCCTGGTTTCCTGTTTGGATGAGCTCTGAGCTGTGATAGGCTATTGTCCAATCAGCTGCTTCCTCTACTCTGCATCATCATTTGTTATCATTTGTTAAACGGCTTGACCCCCCCAGGTTAACCGTCTTTATCATCCAATGAGATTTGAGCATTCTTAAAATTCGATAACTGTAAAAAAGCTTGTTTTGGGATACAATTCAAGACAGGGCAGCGTGGGCGTTACCCTTGTCTGTGGGCGTGGCCGTTCAAACTCAATATTTGTCCCCTTTTATGTGTGAAAGTCATATTTTTAAATCCCACCCCAAAAAAAATCATTAGACAAGAGGCTCTTAGTGTAGAAATGACTTCAGCTTCTCAGTTTTTCACACCCTAGGATGAAGAAAACAGCCATTTTAATGAGAAATTGCATATTTTAGTTGGCTATCCCTTTAACCAACACAACATAAAGTATTTAAGCTGACAACTAAACCTTACTTACCTGGCAGAAGTAGTCAGTTATCAGACAGATTTATCATATAATGGGGACAACGTTTCAAATTAGCAACCAAATTGGTCTTACTCACCACATAAATTGTGATGAATTGAGTGGTAAACTTTCAATTCAGCCAAAAGAAGAAGAAGAGGAAGGAGAGGCAAGAGACAACACATTTTGAGTGCCCAGATTTTCACACAGCTGAAGCAGTGTGATCTAGTGGCTTTGGTAAGAGTGTGCTATTTCTTTTTTTTATTTTTTTTAAAGATTATTATTTTGGTTATGTTTTGTGTGACCACAATTCAGATATTTTAAATTGGTCAAATCTGGGCAAGTGATTGGAACAAACCAGCTTCATCAGAGCACAACTGGGATGAGACTACATGACCTTTGACCTTTACTCTTCTGCACTCATTGACCTGCTGCAGTGAGGTCAAGGGCGGGCGGTCTCCTGTAGAGCGACTGACCAATGAGAGTTGAGACAGTAGCTGAGATTAACTTCAGTGTTCAGTGTGTTAGTCGGAGCTAACACACTGATCACCTCTGACCTGCTAAGCTCTCTGACACACACACACACACACACACACACACACACACTTGCAGCTCTGCTTGTAACTGATATCATGTCTATGACACGCAGGTGCACATATACACAAATACACCTGTTTGATACATGCCAAAAAAATCACAAAAGTTTTCTTTTCATATTTCTATATCAAAATTTTTACTTCATGGAAAACAGTGTATTATTATTTTTTTGAATAATTTAATAATTAAATATTTTTTTTATGGCTAATCATTTTAATAATCCCCATCCCATCATATAAAACCTGCAACTTCACAACTTTGTGGATGGTTGTATCCCAGTGGCTGGAAATAAGTCATTTTGAAGAATCCACAATTTGTAACAGTGTTTTTGAACACTTTTGAACAGTTACATGATTTCCCTCACAAGCTTGCAAGCACACATACAAATTCACATATAAACACACACACACCCACACACACACACACACACACACACACACACAGATGGAGACACACAGAACGTGCAGCCTGGAGCCATGCAGGACATGACCTGATTACTAAAATAGAAAAAAATTTAACTTTATTTTATTCTTACAAGTGTAAACATATTGGCTTCTTATGTGCAGTACTTTGCACTGTGTGTGTGTGTGTGTGTGTGTGTGTGTGTGCGTGTTTGTTTCCAGCCGGCTGTGATGATAAGTGTGTCATTTGCTGTGTGTTTGATCAATAATTATCAACTTTCATGACATAGTACTGCTCTGGGCTCTACTCTCTATTGACCCAATAGTGCTGACCCAGTTGCATACACACACACTCACACACACACTTGCATAAACTCTCGCTGTCTTTCTCGCTCTGCGGCTGTCCTCTCCTTCCTTCTCCAACAATATCTCTTTTCATCGTTCTCAGTTTGTCCGTTACTGTTCTCCTCTTGTCGGCTCTTCCCTCTATAGATCGACGATCATAAGTCTCTCTGTGTGTTACGACCCGTCCAGGGATTGAACTCGTGTCCCCGATGCACACCCAGTTACTGGGTTACTGCCCCCATTTCCCGTGACCGATTTCTCTTCATCATATGGCTCCGATTTATTTCTGGCCTGTGAAGTCACCAAGAACTTGTGATTTGTTAGTTCGAGTGGGGCTGGGGTGTTTCAGGATATCAGCTTTCTTTTTGTGTGCATAACTCGTGTTAATTTGTGTTGTAGCTGATGATCTTATCCAGGGAAATGTACAGTTAGTGAGCAGGGAGCGCTTCTGTTTCTTGCTCAACGACACTTCGACTGGACACACGGCTGTTGGACACACTATGGCTGTTGTGGGGATTTATTTCCGGTTATGGGATGGACTCTCTAATCACTAGACCAGCCTGCTGCCCTCCCTGATTTCAATCAAGTTTATATTAAATGGGCATTAGCGCTAGAACGACCAATGGATTTTTGGGCTCAAAGAGAAGGCCAACCAGCTGAAGGAGGTACAGTAAATTGAGTTCTAACTTATATTTCCTTGCATGACTTTGATTTGGTTTGTACACAAAGTGGCAGGACATTTTAAATGCTGAGATAATTAAATTCTAACATTCAAAACAGTCGTGAATTGCGCTTGGCCTTTCTAGTATAGCCTAATCTATGACTAATGTATGATTTCTCTCAGCTACCGGTAGGAATTGAAAAACATTGTCAAGTCTCTGGCACAGCCTGCTAATCCCCCCCCCCCCCCAACCCTTCCCATCCCATCCCCTTGAGCTACGGTGGCCTGTAAGTGACACAAACAATAAAGTCACATTTTCACAATGTAGAGCAGTAAGCTAGATAATCAGAGCAGAGATCCAACAGAAACGTATAGTGAAGAGGAAATATATCACCATGCTGAATACTGGAATAATAAAATGGCTTTGTCATTAGATTTTTTGGCTTAAGAACAAGGCTTTTTAGCTTTCGTAGCTAAAATGTGTTGCGACTGTGTCTTGGTCGTCCATCATTAAGCAGTTGAAAATGCAATAATTGAGCCATTTGTATTGATCGACAATCTTATCACTTGTCGCCCCTGTAATTCGATCAAAGTGAAAAGTGTTTGCAGCGTGTTGACGAGCTGAGCAGAGAAAGTGAACCATGACTCAAGCGAGCTCCAGTTTCTACCGGCCTGATCCTATGACCCAACACACACACTGACAACACAAACACACATTTATAAGATACGACTGAGACTGACTCCAAGCTTTGATCACCGACTGACGGGTTCGACCGATGTGGGTTTTCAAAAGTACAGATACTGATATGTTGGATCGAAGCTGCCGTTAGCCGATAGTTTGTTCCGATTGTCGGTATTTTTAAATTTGCCGATTCTCATGCCAAAAAATTACAAGGATTCTGTGTTTTTCCCCAAAATTTTTACTCTTGCCAGGGTGTAAAAACCTATCAAACAGCATTTAGACCATCATGGGACGCTACAACTCTCCATTGAAACCGAGACTAGTGCAATTGTTTTAGTGTTAGCAGCTCTTTATGGCAGGGTGAGGCAGGTTTTCATTGGAGGTTTTTATAGACTGACACTCCTGAAGCTGATTGATTTTCATAGAAAGGCCAGAGTCAGCCCAATTTATCCGTCTAAACCCATAAAACACACACACACACACACACACAGACTGAGGGTTGCAGTGAACTGAGTCAACAGTCCCATACTGATGATGACAGAAGAAAATGTCATCTCTCTCCTGCTTTTCTTCTCTCTACCCTTTGGTCACTATTCCTTTCCTTCCTTATCGCCTCCACCCTTCCTCAGTCATCATCTCTTCATCACCCGTCTCTCTTTTCTCCTCTCTGTCTCTCTCTTTCTCTACCTGTCTCCCTCCATCTCTCTCTCTCTCTCTCTCTCTCTCTCTCTGTCTCCCCAGTTTTGATATGAGTCACAGGGCTGGTAGGTTAAAGGAAAAGAGGGAGAGAGACATAGGGATGAGTGGGGAGAGAGAGAGAGAGAGAGAGAGAGGGCTTGGTCTTACACAGGAAGGGAGGAGTAGGGAGCAAGAGGGTGGATGTTTTTGGTGTGTGTGTGTGTGTGTGTATAAGAGGGCCTGCACAGAAGGGGTCTTTGTGTGTTAGGGCATCTGGAGAGACGAACACACACACACACACACACACTCAGCCCATGACATCACGGCTTACTGAGCGGCCGACAGGAATGTTACTCAGAAAGGAGAGGCTTTGTGGAGGAGAGGAAAGAGAGGGAGGGGGAGGAAAAGGAGGAGAGGGAGGGGGGGGGAGGAAAGGAGGAGAGGGAGGGAGGAAGGGAGGGTGGAGGAAAAGGAGGAGAAGAAGAGGAGGAAAAGGCTTGGCCAGGGAGAAGTCAGGCACTCCCACTATCTGGAACAGGACGGACCAAGGCAGACCTCAGCTGAGCTGAACTGAACTGAGCCAAACAGAAAACGGATAGAGCTGCTGTAAAGACGGCAACATACCGCTGATGATAGAAATTAGTGAAATACCACAAAACTGAAGGGGACTTGCTTGTCAGAATTGGTGATATGGACTTTGTGGTGTGGAGCCTAACACTCAGACAGCAGTGAAACAGTAGGATCTAGTAGCCAGATACGGCCACGTTACTGTTGAGGTACTTGTGAGAGCAGCAGGTGAGTACTGACCCTACCGAAGTTTGAGGAGCTGGGAGGGAGAAAGTGTTGTTGTTTTCTTATTTTTATGTTGCCTCGGCATTTTCAGACAGAGTATGATTTAGTTTGATGGGGAAAAAAGGGAGTGAAAGAGAGGGCATAACTGAAATATCACTGCTACTTCAATACTGTTGTGAAAGATTGAATTCAGTATTCAGTTTTATGAACCGTTCAGTACTTTCACTGTAAAGCTGAAAGTCTGTGTTAACATCGCCTCCAGAGGGCGTATACCGGAATAGTGTAAAGAAGAAGAAGAAGAAGAAGAAGAAGCATGGCAACAGCGTCAAACACCACATGTTGAGCTGGATCCCAGTTCGCCTAAACTGGTCGATAAACTGGAAAATGAAACATGGAACTATTTTACTTTCCGAGCCGACAAAGACGGACGCCCAACAGGCATCAAAATCCCCGAGCAAAAGTTACTGGTATTGTAGTAGTATTGTGTTTTTAGACATTCAAATTCTGATGTCATGACAACAATATAGCAGCAACGGTTATCATCCAGATTTTAAAACATGATGTCGTGAGTACATGGTGTGCATCTTAGCCCGATGACCTACCGATGTGTATCCCTTCTGTTAGCCTACCTGCCAACCAGCAAGCCTCTCTGTCTGCTGGTACTGATGATGTGTTCGTTCAGCTGCTCGTTTAGCGCGTCGGTCACCTTCCATCGCTGTTTTTCAGCAGCTCCAAAACGGTCTTAGAGGTGAGACCGAGTGAAATCAGGAGTAAGTCGTGGATAGCGCCGTCTGGCCCGGGTTCAGAAAGCAGCCGATCTGGATACGAGGACACCGGGCCGGGTGGAGATGTGGGCTAAACCAGCAGCGAGCTGAGCGAGGCTCCAGTTACTACACAGGATCATATTTAACTAGGAAACAGAGCCGGGAACACCGACGTTACTGGGACACTGGGTTACACAGGACGTGTGTGGTGTGTGTGTGTGTTTGAGAACATGCATTGTCAGACTTTAAGGCCGTGTTACATGTGGCATGTGTTCTGGCAACAGAGGAGTGTGTGTGTTAGTGAGCGTGTGCTCTAATAGAAGACCATGACGTTATACTGGAGGCACGGGAAGTGTGTGTGTGTGTGTGTGTGTATGAGAGAGAGAAAGAGAGAGAGAGTGTGAGTGAGAGACTGATAGTTGAAGATTGTGTGTATATTTTCAGTCAGGGAGTAATGGGGTGTATTCATATTCTGGTAAATGCGTGCTTGCTCACTCCCCCCTTGCGTCTCAGGCATGCAGCCACAGTGTGTATGTTTAAGAGTGTGTATTTTATCTGTGTGTGTGTGTGTGTGTGTGTGTGTGTGTTTATGTTTGTGTGTATCTGTGTGTGACTTCAGTGCATCACAGTCGGAGTGTAAGCATTTCCAGATGTGATAGGAATGGCAGCAGGCGGAGAATGAGACAGCATTCAGACAGGCTGAACAGTTGGCTGACTCACACACACACACACACACACACACACACACACGTTTGTATTTCTATACTTGTGAGGACTTTCCATTAACTGCATTCATTCAGGAACCTTAACCCTCTTAACTACATGCCTAACCTGAACTCTTACCCTAACCTAAACCTAATCCTAAACCTAATTTTAACCCGAAACCACAGACCTAATTCACCCTAAACTAACCTTAACCCTTAGCCCTAACCTAAATCTAATCCTAAATCTAATTTTAACCTTAAACCAAATTACCTAACGCTAAAAAAGCCCCTTTAATTAGCGAGTACTGGCTAAAATATCCTCACTTTGTAGGATGTTCCTTGTGTTTCTATCCTTAAAAATGAAATAAAAATGCAAGAACACACACAGCTACACACCATGGTGACTGCGACACACTATTTCGATGTTCCCTCATACACAGTATTTCACATTTACGTAAATATTATGTGAGAAATATTTAGATTTTCATGCTTATGGAAACTTCTTGCTAGTCCACAGGAACGTTTTCAAACATCCGTACACACCATGGAGTGTGTTTGACTAATGATTGCATTTTTTTCATACACAGCTACATGATTTCTTTCATATGCGTGCAGGCATATTGTTCACACACACACACACACACACACACACACACGCTGGCCAGGCAGGGTGTACAGTGTCCCTCATCACCAGTATTAGAGGCCGAGCCTTGAGGACAGCTAGTTATGCCTGGAATGTCAGTTAAACTCAATGGGGGACAGAAACACACACACACACACACACACACATATACACACATGAACATGAGGATACACACGTGCTACACAAATACACACACCTGAAAGAACACACGCACACAGGCATGCACCGCTGCACAACTACAGTCACACACGCACACTTTTGTGTGTGTGTGTGTGTGTGTATGTGGGTGGGTGGGTGTGTAGCAGCATAGCGTTGCATATGAGACATTCCTGTAGCAGTGTTTTCCTCAGGCAGTAACAGGATATCCTCCCCCTCTGTACTGTCCTGCCTGCTGGACACACACCCACACACACACACAATGGGTCAAGCAGGTATACAGACAGACAGAAGGTCCTCCTCTGTGTGTGTGTGTGTGTGTGTGTGTGTGTGAGAGAGAGTAGAGGCAGGGAGGGTGTGATGTGTGACAGCCAGTCCTCACATGATCGGTACTGTCATTATGAAAATCTTTTGACCTGTGGAGTGTGAGAAGAAAAGGAAGGGGGAGAAAACTGGAGACGAAAGTAAAAAGAAGAGAGGAATAAGATGACGGCCATTTACCACAGTGAGGAAAACACAGCATTCCCCATTGGTTTAAATGAGAAATGCCACTAATGCTAACAAGCTGTTTCACTGAAGAAAATCAAAGTGTAATCTTGCGGTAAATTCTTCTTTTTTGGATTTAGTCTCCATCTTTGTTGCTCAGCGCTAATTGCTGTGGTGTTTCTGCCCTGCACTTCCCACAGATCACCTGTCAATCAAACACTGTGGGCGGAGCTTGGATTTTCTGTTGATGCAGTTTGAGTTTCATTTTACATGTCTGTTTAGAACAGACAGTGGAAAAGCTTTCATGAACTGGATATAGGTTGAATCACTGTTGTGTTACATCAATAGGCAAAACAGACATTGATTTACATGAAAATGTCACAGAATATTACTTAAAAGAGCAAATCAACAGGTGTTTTGCCTTTGACAGCCAATGCAAAACACCTGCTGTGACATCACTGATTGGGGCGTGGCCAGACGCCCCAACATGCTTTCAAGTTTAAACGCACAGAGAGCAGTGCAAAAGTTTTCTTCCTTATGTGATTTAGTGTTGATTTGCTCTTTAAACAGACTGAATTTTGTGGTATTCCTTTAAGAGAACATTTTTAAGCAGATTTATGTCACATTTCTGCCTCATTAGACAGTATAAAGTGACGAGATGTGGGGGGGGGGGGGGGGGGGTAGCATGTGACTGAGCCAGATGGGTTACCATGACGCCCTCTGAGAATAATTTTTTATTAGTAGTAACAAGAGACAAGAAGAAAGGAGGGAGGAAAAGAGGGACTGAAGAGGAGAGTCAGAAGAGAAGGTTTATTGAAGAGAGGCAGGGTGTTATGATCCACCATGTGACCATGTGACTTCACTGACCACTGTTTGTTCACTCAAAAAACCCCAAGAGAAGGAGAGAGGAAGCCAGGGAGGAAGGAAGACAGGGAGGAAGGAAGAGAGGAGTGAAGAAGGAGAGAGGGAGGGGATTTAGTGGAAACGAGGAGGAGGACTGAAGAACCGAAAGTGAGAGAAAAAAAAAAGGGGGAGAGAGAGTGAACTAGATTTAAGGCTAGGTCACATTCTTTCTCCCAACGTGTTTGATTTGGTCGGTCCAGTCTGGTTGGACTCCTGTAGTGTGAAGCGGTTCAAGACTCGCCAAGACTGAAATCTGACAGCGATCCTGGAGCGAGAAAAATAGAATAAACTAGAAGAGCAGTCATTTGAAAGAGCAAAAAACACTCATACTGACATTTTACATCAGTAGAGATTCCCAACTAACACTTGCTCCACTCTTGACAAGCTGTACAATTTTGTTTGGAGGAATAAATCTCAGCTGCTGTACAATTTTACAGTTTTATTTAGAGGAATAAATCTAAAAAAAATGGTATAAAATGGCAACCTGCCTGCATCGATCCGCATAAGTATGCAAATCAAGTGAAAGAATTCTCATACAAAATTCTTCATCAGTATTATCCTTGTAATAATATCACTTCAAAATCCATTTGTAATGTAAATGTAAACTGTAGCTTCTGCACCGTGGAGCAAGAAACGACAGAACAGCTATTTTTTAATTACTGTGAGCTGTTGTGGATGAATGGGAAAATGTTTTTGAATAACAGAATGGGACAGTGTGTGATCCCTCTTCTTCATCTCTGCCTCATCGCCTGGTCAACACCTTTCTGACGGGACGGCAAGCGTTCACTCAAGACCAGTCGTTTAGTCTGAACTGCCCATTTGAACAGTCTGATCTGGGCTTTATGTGAGAGAGAGCAAAAGGGAGAGACTCCCTTTTAATGGCTGGATGTTTTAACAGAATAGTGTGAACTAATTCACTTAACAACTGATCCTCATCATTAAATCTCCACACACACACACACGGCTGGGGTCAACAACCCCTCATTCATGTAAACACACACTGGGAATAGGAGTATAATGGGTAGAAGGTAGTAAAACAGTAAGTCAATAGAGTCTTTTTGCCGATGGCCCAGACACAAATAGAAAGGTCAATAAAGACCAGAGTGTGTAAATGTATCTATTCAGTTACTGCAGGTCTGGAATGTGTCTGCTGGGCGGATTGCAAAACCAAGAGGTCGCAGGTTTCATCCCCGCAAACGCCAAGGTGTCTGTCAGCAGCTGAAGTGCCTTTAAGCAACACACTGAACCCCCGTCTGCTCATTTATTCTCTGGATAAGACTGTCAGATAAATGCTTCAACTACAAATGGAATGTAAATGAGTGTGCCAGAGGAGTTAGGGTTAAGGTTTCTATTATTTTAGGAAATCTCTCGAAAATGGAGTGTCCTGGGGGTTTGTTGGGCATTTAATGTAACTGGAAGGTTGCGGGTTTCAATCCCTGGACCAGTAGGGAAATCCCAGGAGGGGTGGGGTGAAGGCACACTCCTACCTCCCCTAACAACTACTGTTGAAGTGCTCTTGAGCAAGGCACTTAACCCTCAACTCCTCCAATGCATGTAACTGTGAATGCAAAGCTATGAAACTTAAAAAACATCTTCAGAGCTGCACTACACAACTTGCACAGCACAGATCTTTGCTCACATTCCCCTTGTTAGCAGTACACTTTAGAGATAAAATGCATGTGGAAACCATGACATTACCTGTTGCCATTCACCATGTTAAAGTACCCAATGATGACGCTCTGAAGAAGGCTCTGTGCCGAAACGCGTAAACGTTTTTCTATTGTGATGTGAGCCAATAAATAAGTGAAATGTTAGTATTTTGTCCTCCTTGACTTGGAAATTTGAGATGTGCTACCTTTCATAGTTTTTGGAACATGCTCTGGATTTTGGGTTTAGCACTCCGCTGAGAATCCCAGTGTTGAAGCACAACCGCCTTTTCCAATTCAGTTATTAGCCACCGTTTGACCCAGAACTTTATCCAGCCCAAAACCATTGTAGATGGGCACACGCTGTGAAGTAATAAGCTGTGGTAATCCCTGGCTTTGTTTGTAGAAGCTAAAAATACATGCCTACTTCCTCCTTCTCTTTCTTTTCAAACGTTCCTCTACACAACTGCTTTGCTTACTATACAATTAATGAGCTGCCATCCCACCTAGAAGTTTGTATGTGTTGGTCTCAGATACTTTTAATGTTGTAATTGCTGTTTCTATCCTTTAGCGTTAAAGTAACACTTTTGATAGTTTTGAAATCAGGTCTATGACAGGACCACAGAACTTGAATGGATAGAAAGGACACCCTAGCAACCACCTAGGTACACCCTAGTAAACACCTAGAAACTCCCTAGCAACCACCTAGAAACACCCTAGCAACCACCTAGTACACCCTAGAAACCTCTAGCAACCATTTAAATGTTAGGTTTTTCTTATACTTCCTTTGGTAAATCTAACATGGCTTCCATATATTTTTTATAATGTTGTCATGTAACTGAACATTGTTTCATGTGTTAGAATGTTCATCACAGCTGCCACTAGAATGTTCATACAAGTGATGCCGTTGCCATGGTAACACACCATCTTCCTGAGCCTCATGCACCAAATCAACACTGATTTCTATAACATTATCAGACATTCTGTTTCAGCTATGAGTGAACCAGCCAAATGACCATTCAAGAGTGTAGGTTTGAATGGGAATGACCGTTCTATCAATTCAAATTCTATGCGTTTGAGTGGACAAACA
This sequence comes from Centroberyx gerrardi, assembly GCF_048128805.1. Lineage (NCBI taxonomy): Eukaryota > Metazoa > Chordata > Actinopteri > Beryciformes > Berycidae > Centroberyx > Centroberyx gerrardi. The sequence continues at coordinate 33,839,520 of NC_135998.1, forward strand.
AAAACTCTCCAATCAACACTTGTCAACTCCAAATAAATGTCACTGAAAAAAACAACACTTCTTAACACTCGAAAATTTGCTGTGTTTCACTTGACTTGCCAAGAAAACACTGTGAGGGAAGCACTGGTTTGAATCATTTGTCACTGATGCCAAACATTCAACAAATGGACTCATTCACAGAAATGTGAGGGTCTCTGTAGCTGAAGTGCTACAGTATGAGTGGTAGGATGCTGGTTTCTGGTCTGTAGTGAAGCGGCAGCATGTGAACTGGCGCCCCACAGTGGTGAGAACCAGTCAGGACACACTGCTGCTGCAGAGGTTTAACTGAACCTACTACTGCAATGCAGACAGACAGACAGATTTGTTCGAGTGTGTGAGGTGTGTGTGTTTTAGAGAGGATAGGAAAGAGAGAGTTAGAGGGAAAGGGGGAGGTCATAAATGTGGCCTCTTTTATATAAGTCTTTCTCCCTCTTCTGTCATCGAATTGGCTCGTTTTTGGGGAGCATTTTTGTTTTTCATTAAATGGATCATGAGACTGTTTGCAGCCTATCAGAGTTTCCCTGAACCACTCCGTGTTTCTGTGTTTGTTTGTCGACACAGAAAGCGTGGCGGGCAGCCGAGGATGTCAGTGACGCAGCACCAAGAGAGCGAGCCCTGAAGAGCGTCAGTTTCCAGGAGTCGGTCAGCGTTATCACTGACAGGCCTGCAACCATGGAGCTGGAGAGCCAGCAGATCCAACATGGCCCCCTCAGCAGCCCCAGTGATAGAGCTCACAATGCAGTTGGTGTGAGAGTAGAGACCCCTGACAGCGAGGTGGTTCAGGTGAGCAGGATCTCTGACACTGACACCAAAAACTCATTCTCGGGCATTGTTTGCCTCGGCCTTGTCAGAGTCTCGGGCATTGATCTTCAATTTATTGATTTCCAACGTCACTTTTCTTTTCTTTTCTGTTTTTAAATAATCTGTGTTCCACCACCGAATGCCTGCATCATTGCATATTACAAAAGCATGAACAGGTGGGTGTTTTCATCTACAGCCGGTTCAGTTTGATTAGCAGCATTCCTCAGACGCTGTATGTGGGTCAATGACACAATGTTCATTGTTCGTGTCCAAATCTAAAGAAACAAATATAATATGTAAAATTATTCCCCAATATCTGCTTCATGTCAAACTGCTCTCATTTTATTGAAATGCAAGTTATATTTTGGAGAAATCATAAATATGTGTCCACAGAATACATTCTTGTGGACTTCAAAATGCATTTTAAATCCATTTTGGTCAAATTTTTTTTCTCTCTTTTGAAAACCTTATTTGTCATTGGCCCATATACACCACATTGGATATATGGATATTCAAAATGAAAATAAATATATGCTGTTTTTTGGGTATCATATAGCAATTTTAAAAGATTTGCGCACTATTCTTATATTACTCCTAGAAGAAGAGTGGACTCATTCTGGTGATCTTGATTTTGGTGTTAACTGCCTTTTAGGCTTGGTTTGTTCTTGGTTTTGATAAGGCCCGGTCTTGGTCTTATCTTGGTCTCAATTTTGGGTAGTCTTCTTGACTACAACATTGGGATTAGTTCGCCCTGCTCAGCCCTGACAAGGAGACCAATTAACCAATAAGGTACACCTTATTGATTAATCAGAGTCAAGAATGCAATCATAAAAGAGAGCTAGAAAACTCAAAAACTCAAAGTGCTGCTGGATGACACATTTGCACACACATTTGCATGGAACTTGTATGGGTTAGTCTAATTTCAGTTAAATGTATTTAATTTGTTTGATATTGATTTTCTTTCAATTTGAGGAAATCTCAAGATACACTAAGCTAACTGGAGCCTTCAGTGGGGTAAAAGCAGTAACTTAAATCAGCAGGTCAACTTCACTTTACCCAATACTGTGATACTGGGAGGAGCTTGAGGAGTATTATAACAAAGTAGCTGTAAGTTGCAATGATTTAACGATCTATTTTCTGTGTGTGTCTCTAGGAGATCCGCTACCTGGACCAGGTGTTAGACGCTGCCTCGGATACGCCCACCAACGGAAACTCCTCCCCTTCAGAACACAACAAACCAATCAGCATCGACGGAACCTCCCCTTCTGTCCGTGTGTCAGCCTTGCCTCCTGTCAGTCACCCGTCAATCACTGTGGAGGGGCAGAGACAAACCACGTTCCTCTACCAAGAAGAGACCGCCATGAGAACCAATGGACACGCGGAGGAGGAGGAGTCGGGGCGTGGCAGGGCGAGGTTTGAGCTGAGAGCGTTTCAGGAGGAGAGACGACCGGCCAAACTGTTTTCCCCTGGGGAGGAGCAGGAGGTCAGAGTGAGGAGGAGACGGCCCTCCGAGGAGGTAAAGGCTGTCAGACACTGTCTGAGTAATGAAGGAGCAGATTCAGTGTTCAGACAACCACAGTAGCAAACACTTCACCATGCTACTGTGTTTGTGCTGATTTGATCTAAGTGATTGCTATCTGTAACACCATTTTTATCATAAAGTGATAAAAATATATGATCAGATGCCTACACATGTCTGGAAAGTCTGGAAAAAAAAGCATGGAAAAAAGAAATCGGTAATTTCCAGGTCTTGACAAGTTTGGAAAATGCACAAAAATGTTGTGGTTTTGGACTGCTGCCATCTCACATAATCTGATATTTGTTGCTGTGAAGAATAACCTTCATCTATAAAGTTATATGGCAGAGTTAATCATACTGAGCACCAACCAAAAGCTTCAAATCAAATCAGTAGAAATTACGGTCTGGAAAAAGTATGGGATTTTGAAATTTAAACTGTGTCGTAAACATGAGTAACACAAGCACATGATCAGCTGCTGAGACAAAAGGTCAGCTTTCCCTCAGAAATAAGGAAACAATGCTGACCCGTGGAAACTTAAAATCAGCCAGCTGTACATTTTATCCTAACTCTAACCCTAACCCTTCAAAAGTAGTTGATGCGATTGCTCACATGGTAACTGACCTCACTTGACCTCACAAGCATCTCCACTGGAGCAGTTGGGTACTAAATGCCTTGCTCAAGGGCATCCCAACAGTGACTATGTTTACCTGGACAGCAATAATCCAATATTAACCCATTAAGACAATAATCTCAATAGGTTATTGCCATGTAAACAGCATTTTCTGATTAATGTCATAGTCGGAGCATAATCGCATTAAGACGTGGAGTATTCTGATTTTAGCCGCATATTGAAGGGCATTTTAGACTGTAAACACCTTAATACAACTACAGTATGACTCTCTATCCGAGTATTTGTGGCTTTTTGCAACACAAGTGGTGATCCAACTGCTTGACGCCACTCGCTCTACCTTCCAGTGGTTGGAACTTGTTTACAGAGGAAAAAGATGAGTGACAGGAGAAAAAAGAAGTGCCAACATTTTGGGTGTGAGGCTGAAACTGTCACCATCGAAACTTTCAATAAAGGCTTAAACTGTCCATGTCTCCAGTGATTCTCCTTTGTCCTGTTGATTGGACAGGACAAAGCATAGCATGTAGCTGTAGCATGTAATTCTATAAACAACCCATGTAAGCAACGTAATCAGAATATTGTGTCACTTAGAATAGGGCCGATAGTCAGCCATGATCTTCATGGACAATTCAAAATTTTACCTGGCAACCTTCCAGTCATAAACCCACATATTCAGCCTTTGAGTTTTCTGCTGCTCAATGTTAAATGTTTTTTTATGGCATATTATTAGCGACGCTCTCTATACATATTCAGAGTGTTTTGTTTGCCTCTTCTCCTCTTCCCTCCTTTCTTCTTTCCTCATCCTTCCTTGTTTGTTTCCCCTCTCAGGTTCAGGAGTTGGAGCGTGAGCGTCAGGAGCTGATCAAAGGCCAGGCAGTGAAGAAAAACCCTGGGATCGCTCAGCGTTGGTGGAATCCCCCTCTGGAGGTAGCTGCACTATTGATTTTCTATTGTTTTCTATTTTTCCTGCTCTCTACTGTTCCTTTGTATATGAATTGTGTATTAAGTTTTGAATGATTGAATAGTTAGTTGCTTGGATGGATGGTTGACTGACTGACTGACTGACTGACTGGTTGGTTGGTTGTTTGATTGACTGATTGATTGATTGATTGATTGATTGATTGATTGATTGATTGATTGATTGATTGATTGATTGATTGATTGACTGATTGATTGATTGACTGATTGATTGATTGAATGAAGGTTCCTTTGGAAGAGCAGCTGGACCCAGATCAGCTTGAGTCTCACAGGAAATACCAGGAGAGGAAACAACAGAGACAGAATCATGCTTACACATACACACAGGTAACAGACGCACACACACAGTCACACACACATACGCACACACAGGCACCATACCATTTTGAGGCAATGTAGGTGAGCAGTTTTATTACCAACAATGATTAACTGTATTTGTAATTATACTTTTTCTCACAACTTGCTATGTTATTATTGATTTTATCCTGTTTAGCAAAACCTACCATCACAGAGAAATACTGTCCATCTGCCTTACCTCCAACTATGGCTCAAGTCATGTAGACTTGCCTGCAGCGTTGGGTGGTAAAAAAAGTGTGGCAGTAAAGTAAAGTAACCTTTACTCAGTAATAAGCAGCGTATCAAATTTCCATTTCAGTTTGATTGATAATCAGTTTGCGTTTGAGGTTTCAGTTTGAGTTTTTCAGGTGACATAACACACCCGCTGCCATATTGGAGGTCCTCAGCTCTTTGACAACAGTGGCTGTGAACAGCTGATTGTGTTTGTAAACACACAACTTGTCCGTCTCAACAGAATTTAATAGACATGTTTAATTTCTGTGCTGTTTCTGACTGGGAACTGATCATTTCACCACTGATACATCTAATCGAATTTGTGTTTAGAGGATGTCAGCTTGTTAGCTAGTTAACCATAGTATCTGGCCCATCACTGTCTTGTTGTTAACACATCTGATTAGCACACACATTAGCCAGCCACAATCATTAGGTTGTAGAGAAAAAATCAGTTTATAGTTTTATAATAGTATCAATCAGCAATACATCTGTACATGAAATATTACAAAAAATTTCAAAAACATTGCATGGTGGTGGAGGAAAAAATTAAAAAAATATAATTCATCCAATTTTCTGGAATTTCAATATTTAATTTTTGCTGGCAAAGATACTTGTTTATGAAATTTCGTTTTAGCTCTTTTGCTTGTGCGAGTTAGACACATTAATGATTCGATGAGTTGTAACAGGTGGAAGCCCTGTTAGCAAAAGCCTGCTGTACTGCATTGTTAGTAGCAGCGCAGAAGCTAAGAAATGTGTGATTTAGGAAGTTCCCCTTATTTTAAAAGCAAATGTGTGGGACTGATTTAGGCTTTAAATCAGTGGTTCAGTGAAGAGAGAACATGACAAGGGCCACAAGGTAGCCTATCTCGCAGGGGCCCTAATATTTGTTGTTGTAGCTCCATGAGTAGACCAAAACACTAATGCTGCAGGGTTACGGTTTCCTTTTCTACTTTGACTAGCCATGCTAAAAATGTATGCTCATGGTAATTAAGTTGCTTTGGATAAAAGTGGCCACCAAATGGCAACAAAAGTATGGCGCTGTTTTTTCTCAAGTTGAAACAATTTCAACTTTGTCTGAAGTGCACCGCTTATCAATGTCACTTCAGAGTTCTACCAGCCAATGAGGCTAACGTTTTTCATAGCAACAACACCCGGAGACGTCTTGTCAGCACTCCCCGCTCCAGTGCTCACCTGACGCTGCCAAAGCGCTCAGCACCAGCACTGGTTTGTGGATAATGCCATACATGTACATTCATGTACAGGAGGTGCCACCAACGACTCAACAGCACACTCCAAGAAGTGAAGATGAGTTTTGACTTACAAAGGAACCTACCTGCTCATCACTACCTGAAAATCATTGATTCAACTAAGAACTCAGTTGTGTTCCCAGGATTTACCATCACCAACACCCTCAAATTTAAAGAGAACATACTCTGCTTAATTAAGAGATCCCAACAAAGGACTGTGGTAACTGAAGAAGCTCAATGTCTCATAACCAACCCTGGTCCAATTTTAGAAGTTAATGATGGAAAGCATCTTCACATCTTCCGTCACAGTCTGGGTCTTACGGGGTGTACGAGTGTACGAGTCCAAGACCACCCACCACCTCAATAGCTTCCTACCAATAACTGTCACTTGACTCTCTCAACCAGCCTTCCAACTCAGCCCCCATACACCCATGTATTTCTGGGCTCCTCCTCGCAAGATTTTTATGCCCTGCTAATACACTCATAGTCATTCCATTTACAACCATTTGTAATGTAAAGTAATGCAATTCAGTTGTCTTTATTGTCTGTGTAAAGCAGTCTGTCCTATTTTTAGATCAGAAACCATTTATTTATATTTTCAGAAATAACATTTGATCATAAATCTTGAGATTCATGATTTATGAGTTATGGGGTGGAGGGAGCTCTGGACCTGGTGTGAGGGAGGGACTTGATTTCTGGAAAACTGATGGATGAATCTAGCAACATTGGACATAGGTTGGGCAAGGGACCTGACATTTCTGGAAATAGGGTGATGGAAGGATCTGACATCTCTGAGAATTGGGTTGAGGAATTTAGGAACTCAGGATGAGGGAAGAATGGGTGATATGGCTTCTTTGAAGGAGGAAGGTATCACTGACATCTCTTGGAGGAGAGTGGAGGGAAATCTGGGATTTGTTTTAGTAGGGGGAGGTAAATGGCCCAGTTCTCTCTGTGGGGGATGTGAAAAGTATAGTATAGCACCAAAGTATATTCTGAGTGCACAAGACAACAGGACCTCACATGCATAGGGACAATGTAAGACACAATAGACTATGTATTACACTACTTTCAGACACTATGTTCATTCAGGCCAGCATGTAGTATGGTTACAAATGTAGAAGAGCTGTAGGGAGTGCCAAATACTGCATTTGACCAGTACACCATGAGATAGCAACACTAAATAGGATAAGATGTATCAAATAAGGTTGAAGGTATACATGCTTCGGCAGACATTGTGAATAGTGCAAGATTGGTAGCAACAAATGTCATGGTAATACGTAGTAACCTTGGTAGTTTTCCAGACAGTTGTAAGGTGTGGTAAGGAGGAGTCCAGAGATTGAGCTAAGGAAGAGAGTTGTTTAAACAGAGTGACAGCTTTTGGGAAGAAGCTGTTAAGATGACAGGGGGTCTTGGACATAATGGACCAGTACCATCTCGCGGAGGAGTGCAGGGTTGATGGCAATCCTTGCTTTCCTTTTCTTTTCCCTGGTGTCATGCAGTTCCTTAATGGAGAGCATCTTTCACTCAGCAGTTTGGACGACACAATGGACATTGTCCTTCTAACAGCAGATGGACCAAAATTGGACTGTGATGGAGGATGTGAAGATGCTTATTGATTATTGTCCTGGACCAGTCTCTGGATGTGAGATTGAGCTTCTTGATTTGCCCGAGGAAGAACATCCTCTGTTGGGCCTTCTTGATTAAGCAGGAGATGTTCTCATTTCATTTGAGGGTGTTTGTAATGTAGGTACTTGAATGACTCAACTTAATTCACAGGTGAGCCATTGATCTCCAAGAGATAATGAACAGGTAGGTTCCTTTCAAGTTGAACAATCTGGAGTGTTTAACTCCAGATTGCCATGTCTTGAGGCAGTCCACTTGTCTATTGTAAATAGGAGACATTGTAAGTGAGACCCATCAGGGTGATGTCATCTGCAAACTTGAGCTTTTTGATGGACAGTTGGCAGGAGGTACAATCATTTGTTTACATGGGGTAGAGGAGGGGAGTACACATATCCCTGTAGTGCACCCATATTCACAGCAAAGCAGTGTGACCGGTGGTGTCCAAGTGCACAAATTGCCTTCAATCTGTCAGGACATCCGATATCCACCCATAGATTGAGGGGACAACGATCACTTGCGACAGTTTGCCATGGAGAACTTATGGGATAACATTAGACTGACCCATAGATGTTGAATGTGTTTTTGTCTTTTCTACCCCATCCTCAATTCTCTCCCCTCTCTTCTCTCTCCTCTCCTCTCCCCACCTTCTCCTTTCTCTTCTGTCCTCTCATCCCTCATTGCAGCCCCAGGTGTCAGGTCCTCCCACAGTGGTGACCTTTGACCCAGAGCTGACCAGGAAGGAGGACATTGTGGAGGAGCAGATCGACTTCTCGTCTGCCAGGAAGCAGTTCCTGCAGGGGGGACAGACCAAGAGAGATGTGGCTCCTCAGATATACTCTGCCAAGCCCTTCTCCAGATCTGTAATCAGGGGCAACCAAGGGACTGGTGACATTTTTGCAGAAACTGCCGAGGGTCACGTGACCTGGTCTGACGACCAGAATGAAGAATTCACATGTGCACGCGCTGTAATGACGATCCTGCGTGATGAGGAGGAGGGGAAGAGCAAGTCGCATCCATCCTTTTACCCAGAAGAGTCTGACTCAGGATTGGACGACTTATCTGTCCGTTCTCAGGACACTACCATATTTAGCTTGGATTATGTTTCCGACAGCGGGGCTTCGCTACCGCCTACCCCACTGCCCCTTACTCCAGTGTCGCCCCCCACCCCCCAGCCCACCACGCCGGTCAATGGGCAGACCAGTGGCAGTCCGACAGAAGAGGAGCTGGAGTACCACGCAGGCATACTTGTCCAAAATGCCATCCAGAATGCCCTGGCAACTCAGAATGGAGAGGACTGGCAGCCATCTCTCCCTGACCTGACTTCTTCTCCATCCTCTGCTTCTCATCCTCTGCCAAGCTCCGCCCAGCTCTCACCTCTGTCAAGCAGTCCAGCGCCAGTTTCTTCCTCCCCTGTGTCTTCTGGCCCAGCCCCAGCTCTCTCATCTCCTGTGTCTTCCAGCCCTACTCCATCCAACCCATCCCCTCTGCCAGACAGACAGGCAGAGGTATCAGTCATTTTCCAAGAGAAGCCCTCAGACTCACTGCAGCCCCAGCAGCAGCAACAATCTTCCAGTCCGACACAGCAACCCCAGCTCCAGACCCCCTCCCCTCCCCACTCTCAGCCCGTCTCCCCACCACAGAGACCCAGAGAGGGAGGCCCTAGGATCAAGGTCCAGTCCTCTTACGCCAGAGCACTCGCTGCCTCAACCCCAGCTCCAGCTCCAACTCCAGCTCCTGCCCCAGCAGCCCCTGTCACCAGGCCAACCCCAGTCTACCGTCCTCCCTCTCCCCCAAGTCCAGAGCGACCCGAGTTCAGCTACTTCAGTAAATACTCAGAGGCGGCTGAGCTGCGCAGCACAGCATCAACACGAGGCCCCGAGACAGAGGCAGCCAGTGGCCCGTTCCGCCTGCGCTCCAAGAAGCAGCGAACTTTGTCCATGATTGAGGAGGAGATCCGAGCAGCACAGCAGAGGGAGGAAGAGCTGAAGAAACAGAGGGAGACACAACCTGTTGTCATAGTCCGCCCTAGCAACGCACCTGGCAGCAGTCATGGCCCAGTGAGGACAGGGGTGAGGCCAACCACCATATCCCCGGCAGATAAGATGAAGAGCAACAGCCTGCCAGCTAGACTCACCCTGACAGCTAGGACAGCACCAGGTTAGTTATTACTCTAACGCTTTACCCCAGCGCAGTAGAATGACAATTACTCTACCACAGAACTTGAATGGATAGAAAGGACACTTCCTAGTATAATGTAATGTAAGCTTTGATTAGTACAGCTAACATTGATACAATAGAAATTTAATAATACTGTGATGGAAATGAGCATTGTGTCATATGCATGATGATACATGAAACTTAGGACGACGAAGTTTCCTGCCACTGGCATGTTCAGCCAGTCATGTCGTTTCCATATAAATTCATCAGCTTTCAGAGTCCCATGCACACAATTAATGCTAATTTCCATGAAAACAGTATCAATTTCTCAGTATCAAACATCATTCATATTTTATGGCAATAATCCTAAGTGTACCAGCCAGTTTATAATTTTTTTTAATATATTGGGAGTTTCCATTCTGCCCATTCTAGTTCTTTGGGCTCTACTTTAACAGTAAGTTCCTGCTCTGACATCTAATGTCAGACTTGATTGACCCTGACTGACACAACAGCTAACTGGCTAGTGTTTCTACCAGTCTATCTTATTAGTTGTTGCCATTTGCCAGGAACATTATGTTGGGTATAGGGTGCCCTCCAATGGACTCCAGCTGGGTTCAGGCTAGACCTGCACATTTAACTGTATCTCTTATGTAAATTAACATAGCAGTAGTTACAACAGTTATCAATAAGTGAACATCTAACTACAGAAAAAAAAACTGTTGATGTGTCAATTGTGTGTCTCAATTTTAAAACTACTACTACTCATTTTGATATCAAATCCACTTTTGAAATATGATCAGGTCAATTTGTTGCTGTTAGGAAACCCCTCTTGTTGGAATTGTCTTAACTCATTAATTTTTCTACAAGACCTTCAAGACATACAAAGGCAAAGTTATTGCTAAGTTAGCAAGCCAAACAGTAACCGTTGACACATATATGGCTAGATAGAATGGCAATTGAAATGGTGGGTATTCACCAAACTCTGCCCAAATCTACACCTATGCATTTTACAGTCTGTTGACAGCAAGACAGTCAACTATGTAAAAGTCAAGGAGTAACAATGTTACTGGTTATGGACTTTGTGAAATATCATGGCATTTTTAGAGGTGTATACCAGACAGGGAAAATCTGTATTTTCCTACATGCTTAGCATATGTAATGCATTAGATATTGGTTTTCAGCTGTTTTTCTCCACAGCAGGCCCAACTGTTGGAGCAACTAGACTGTTCAACCCTTTAAAACTTTACTGCAACTACTACTTTAACCTTACTGCAATTATGGAGTGTGCTTTTAAAGGATCACGAGAAAAAATGTGACAAAAAACACTAGGGATTAGCCTATTTCTAATGTTGCAGCAACTTGTGACATAGTTTCAGTGTTTTTCAGTTCCCTCTGTCCTACAACAAACAGTGTTTTCTCACACTTCATGTTCACAATCATCACAAGCCTGTTTCTTGGTTGGTGCTTACATATGAAAGCTGGTACAAGCTTGTGTAGGTGTGAAACTTAAGGTGTGATGTGATCACACTTACAGTTCGAACTGCAGTGGGAAAGTTTACCGTGATGCATTTTTGTATTTGGGGCCTTTAGGTTCACACTGCCTTATTACAAGTGAACCAGAGTTTGGAAACAAAAGTCACATGACTCACACGTAGCTTGTTTATGGACAGAGTTTTGGTAACCTGTCATCCTGCCAGGTTAGAGATTTTGATTCCAGTTCCTGTAAGTTTAGCTCAGCATGATGGACTTGTCTTCTTCTCTGGTGTTCATACCAGTTAAGAAAACATGAAACTGAATATGATGTGAATGAATGATGAATATGATAGCTGTATATGTATCAGTCCAGACTTCATTTTGTTCTGCTAGGCTTTCCAAGCATGAGGAACCGCTGGCTATCCGTTGTCGAAATCCGTCTCCTTATACCCATAAACCCTTGCGTTTTCACGTTGTTTCCTGTAGTTGTTTCAGATTACGTTCTCCCTCCTAACAAACTGCACCACAGTTCTCTTGTTAGAGGACTGAGGATGGCATCGTTCTCGCCTGGCCAAATGAACCGAACCGAAGGATTATACGCTCCAGAGTTCAAATAAACCGCTCCAAACATATTTGGTGTCTAACTCTGTGTGTTTTTGTGTGGTCTGCAGGAAAGATAGAGAAGGTCCGACCTGCACCGCCCGTCTCCCCCTCGCCCTCAGAAGGAGCGCTGTCCGATGCCGGCAGCGAGGACTCCAGCGGGTCGCGACCCAAAAACTTCATGCAGACGCTGATGGAAGACTATGAGACACACAAGGTGAAGAGGAGGGAGAAAATGGAGGACAACAGTGTAAGTATTTGAGCATGGAGCGAGGAAAGTAGAGAGACAGAGAAAGAGGAAGCGGAAGAGGCTGACAGAGAGTGACTGATTTTTAATATGTGTACTATTTGTCTGCACAACAACAAATAGAACGTAATTTCATAGCTGTCAGTCTCAGAAAAACTGCGAAAACAAAACACAACAAACCCTTTCTATGGCTATCAAAGTCAGTATTTTTCACTTTTTCATTCATGGTGATTTGGTCATTTCAGTACAATCGAATGCTTTCATCCCTGGCCTGCTGGTATGAGCAAATACTGTACAGCACCAGAGGGACTTTCCCAGCCAAAACCAGGAAATGAAGCTGAAAGTAAATCACAGAGACTGGGGATTTCTGTCCTGACTACATCTTTTTGCGTCATTTTATCTGAAATATTGTTGCAAGTTGTAAGTATTGTAAGTTTGACGTTGCTCAGGACATATTACCTCATTGTTTAGGGTTCGAAAGTCTCTCTTGAAAAGAGGTTTTGTATTTCGAGAGACTAAACTGGGGAAATAAAGGCATCACAAAAAAGAGTTATCTGCCACAAAATGGCTTACTAAATGCTTAAATGTAATAATGTAATAATAATGTAATAGGTAATGTTTACGCAAATTATCAAATTTCTAGTAATAAATTAGATTTTCATATACATTTTAGACATTTAGCTGGCGCTCTTATCAAGAGCAATGATTTCCAGACCACCCCGTCTGCATTATCTATTATAAAAATAGTTGCTTTGGAGTTTTTTGCATTCTCATTAAAGTAAAAATATATACAAAACAAACTGGATGCCAGGAGAATGACGATGATCCACAGTTCAGCCTCTCTTCTCAGTTTGTAAATGCTACGCTCAGTTTCACATTCACATTGAGGCAGAGACTGCGCTCCAGGGCAACATTACATTTTTTTAGTCTGCCTACCAGTAAGTAATCATACATCATAAAATAAGCTTAGCAAATAACTGTGACCTTGCATTCATACTTATCAAGCTTATTTCAAGATATTTAAGTTTAATTATCTTGAAGAGATCATTTTGCAGCGATGTTGTTGCTGATGTTGTTGTTATTGTTGATCCATGATGACATCACACGTGTTGACTATGTGTACTGTTGCCTCTCTCCTGCTGGTCGGTCAGTATGCCCGTTTGTTGCTGGCTAACGAGGTAACCACTGAGGTACCTGTCGCACCCCCACACCTCCTGCAAACCCGTCTACCTGTCCAACCCGCTAACTGCCTCACTGACAGACCTGGGTCAGACTGATGCATCCCTGTACATTTTATGGCTGATTTTATTCATAAGCGGGATGAACAATAGGTTACACCCCCTTACGATTTTGTGGTTTTATAGATTAACACATATCTGACCTTTACCAAGTCCTAACAGTAGATAAATTCAAATTTATGTGACAGTATAATCTCAGAGAAAGATTTGTCAAAAGGAGCAAGTTTAAGATTTAGGTTATTGAATATAGATGAGACAAAAGAGTGGAGTTGTCAAGTAGCAATCACTTATTTCGCTCCTTTAACATGTTTAATGGTAAACATGGCTTTGACTGTATACGTAGTATTTCAAAGGTATGAAACTGGTCCAGATAAATATGTATATAAATCTGTATTTATATTTTTTATGTGATTGTCCTGTATGAAATCCTAGACTGAAGTATTTACACACAGTATCTGATCCCAGGTCTGCTTGTGGTCTCACTGCTGTACTGTTCTGCTCTGTGGTTTTGGTACTGCATGTGCTTGTCCATGGATTTGGTGTGACTTTTGACCCCTAAAATGAGTGATTATACACCCACAAACACACACACACACACAGTGTTATGCACTTGCCTATTGTATATGAAATGTGTGCAGGACCGAAGAGATTTGTTCCGAAATGAGATATCCACCACTTTAGATATCCACCACTTGAAAAAAAAAAACTTAATTAAAACAAATCATGATGCAAAGATAACAGGTAACATACATTTTTGGCTCTAATGAACTTGGATAATGACTTTTTTTTTCTTACCCAAAATGGATATATAGACTCTCCGTTCCTCTTGTAAATACACAGTATAGGCTACATCACTGAAAACTGATGAAAGTCATATGATAGGGTCTTTTAAGAGAAAAAAAAAGTGAATACTTGAAAATATAACCAATTTGTGTTTCTACTGGTGGATGTTTGTGTCTTGATCATCAGCGACTGGAGGTCATAGTTAGGTAGCACCCACCTTTTTATTTACCATAACATTTATTGCATCTTAATGTTGTCAGAATCATATAGTCCGTCCATAATCATCATTACAATCATCAGACCTAAACAGCATACTGCTACCCACAATCAACCTCACCCCCACCCTCTCTTTGGTACCCTGGAAACCTGCGATACCGTTCCTTCCTGCTCGCAGACATCTGCCCTGTGTGTGTGTGTGCCTCAGCATGACTGAGTTGGAGTTTCTGGATGATTGGGGAAATGAAATGTGGAAGAATTCTGGTGTTCAGGCATGAAGCTTTATTTCCCTGAAAATGGAAAAAAACAAACTATAGTTTTACCGTCAAATACTTCAGGTGCGCTTGATTTTGGTGTTTTATTTGGGACAGATATATCTTAAAGCCATTAGTTCTGAAAACTTTACTGCAGGAAAGCTTAATGAAGCGCTCCCAAAGTGTTTGAGATGCAACGCATGCCATCTGAGTGTCACTGTGGTGTTTGTTTGTGATTGCGTTGCAGTTACATCCCGTGTTGGGGAACAGTGTGTGTTATATTGTCGTGTCAGCATATCTTTAAAGACCCCAATGAAATGAAAAATAACAGTTTTTTACCTTTTTGCCAATGTTGCTGGACTTAGTGTTCACCTATTCACCAATGCAGACCAAACAAATGACAAAAAATGTTGATTTATAGAAATTTGTCACGAATTTGGTACACAGCACATTTCTGTTGACGACTCATCCTGCACTCGGAGGTGGAGACAAAAATTTCATCCAATGACATTTTGATAACCATTGGAATTATTCCCCGCGCCACCCACTATTTTTTTCTAGCATGCAGCTCAGTTCAGCTGCAACATGGACGAGTGCAGACTCCTGCTGTCCGCCCACTTCCTCCATATCTCATTAATATTCAAATAAGCCCCTCCCACTGACGCTCCCTACCCTAACTTTCTGTTTCATTCAGAAATACGTGAATACACGGAAGTAAATCACGCTCTCCATGCCACTTCATGGGGTCTTTAAAGCTCATGTCAGCTATTACTTTGCTCTGAATGTGACTGCTTCTTCTGGCTTCTGATTGGCTGTTGTGTTGTGATTGACAGGTTCTGGAGGCCACTCGCGTCACCAGGAGGAAGAGCAACATGGCGCTGAAGTGGGAGGCCGGTATCTACGCCAACGAGGAGGGAGAGGAAGAGGAGGAGGAAGAGGAGGAGGAGGAAGAAGAAGAAGAGGAGGAGGAAGAGGAGTAAACTGCCCCTTTCTGAGACAGTTAGGGGCCAATGAGTTTTGGTGGAAAGGAGGAGGAGGAGGATGGAGAGACAGGAGAAAAGAGGCAAAGAGGAGGAGAGGGGAAGGCGAAGGAAACGGGACGGCCAGCAGTATTTATTTTACTAATAGTATTCTGATGATCACATGACCCACTGGCTCGACCAATGGGGCTCGTCCTGGAGATGCATCGGCTTGTGATTGGTTGACCAGAGGATTGAAGGCATGGCTGACAGTATGAAAGTGACTGAGAGACTTTTACAGTTTTAAACACTTGGAGAGTCACGTTGAGGTGAGTTTAGAGAAAAAGAGTCAAAGTGCAGTAAATAATGTCAACGACGCAAGAGACGCTTTCTGAGGACATGAAAGAGACAATTCAGATACAATTAAATGTTTTTTGATGGTTTTTAGAGCGTTTCTGCAGTGTTGGTGGGGAAACGTGTTTTTACAAGTTGGCAGACGCTGAAGGACTTAATGAATATTTCTATATTCTTAGGATTTCTTCTCACATTACAGTAATTTCACTATTAAAATAGGAGCTAAGGATTTTATAATGAGAGGTTGCCTGAGGCTTGTTGACACGGGTTTTGTTGTTGCACGCTTGATTGATGTTAAGCCTTTTCCTCCTTAGACTGTGTTGAAGGCTTTTGATTGGCAGCAGGGAAATGATACAGAAGATAAACAGGTATCTTGAGATGCAGAGTGATTGTCAGCTGTTAAATGATACGAAAAGAGTAAAGAAAAGAGACGGAGACCTGCATCGATCTACTCCCAAACCGGTCAAAATCATTTAAAAGACCCTAAGAATACATTTCAAATAGTTTTCTGTCACTTGCTGAAATGGAAACAGTGATGTTTCTCCCAACAAAACGCCGGTCTGACATGTCAGCAAGGCCCAATCGAATACTCAGAGATAATGTAATCAGTTTCAGAGTCATTTTTACCCGGGTCTGATGATGATGATGATGACGACGTCTGAGCAGAGACAATCAGCGGACCCACTGAGAAGCATCACTTACAGGGCAGTTTTTTTTTAGATATGTATTATAAACAGGACCCATGAGGCTGAATGCACTGTAACCAAGGCTCGGGTGTGACATGCGTATGACAATATGGTTTGAGCATCTGCAAGATTTCTCTTCTTAAGTGCCGAAGGAGGATCAGCTTCCTGAAACGTTAAATGTTAGCGGGGAAATTTAGCAAAAACTGACTTCCGATCAGCAACATCCTTAATCTCTGCCTGAGGTTGTCTCGCTGTTGTTGGATGCATGACATGTACAGTATATTTTATCCTCTCCTATGCTATATTACCTAGAGAAAATAAGCAATGTGTATGACCACAGTAGATAGATAGCCTATGATCACTACTCTTCAGTATTCTCAGTGACTTCACATCTATAAAGTGCAGTGTGTTCAGACGCTCGGGGGTTAACGGAGAGGGAAGCTAACTGCGGGTCATGTTTGCGTCACTTCGGTGTGTGTGTGTTAATTAAAGGCCGGGTCGGGGGGGGTTTTGTATTCTAAAAATCACTTATTTTACCTTTGCTGGCGACGTTGCTTTGTTGACTTGTGCTTTCTGATGTAAAAGCAGTTGTTCCATGTATTATACTGAGGTAGGACTGTGTATTTGATATATGAAGATGTATGATGAGATTCCAGTGGGGCGACTGCCGTGTATCTGCTATACCTTGCTAGCTGAGGATAAAGTTTGATGAAAAATGTTGAAAAAGCTTTTTTTTTTTTAAAGTTGTTATACCAAAACAGAATGTTGTGATTTAGAATAGACCATGGGTCAGACGTATTCAAAGCTCTATCTAAGTCTATTTAAGAAATACTGATTGTAGTTTGCATGACATTATACTCCTTTCCTATTCGTTCACAACAATAACCCAGACTCCCACGCAACAAGTAGTGAAAACAATAACAAAACAATGTGCCAGGGCAAAGTGTGACATGGACTGTTCTCAGTAGAAAAGCCCGTTAAGAGGCTGAAGGCTTCAACAACGGCCTTCTCCTTTTCCACAATCAAATGACACTATCAAGAACTATTTATGATACTGGAGGAGATTTCATTAGGTGGGCTTGTCAGTTTTATATTGATCTTATTATGATCTTTGACTTTGCCGGGCGACAAACAGGGGAAGGAGGAACTTTCTGCCTTGCCAAGTCCGCAGCACGACTCGATTTTCTGTTTTGTAAAACGAGCGAAAACCCGCTGCAGCAACGTCCCGCCCGCCTGAGCCTGACGATCCTGTGGATTGGTCAGGACCAGGGGCCGAAAACAAGGTGGGGGTTAAGCGTCAAAATAGCAAACGCATCGGAATGAAATCGGGAAAAAAAACTCTTGGAACCGACAGGACGGGAATGAAGATCGGAAATACACGGCAGCAGGTGATAAATCAAGTTTCAACGCGGCTGTAGATGATTTTGAACCACTTTAACTGAACAGTAGCAAAGTAGCTGTTCTACTTTTCAGTCGTGGCTAGCTTAGTTTCACCATTTTGAGTCTTTTGAGGTTGTCAGCATCAGGAAGTCGGCAGGACAGAGAGGTCAGACAGACCGTCCCGTACACCAAAGGTCCCGGTTCTGACCCCACAGCAGCCAATGCGTCCCGTTCAAGTGTCCTTCAGCAAGACACTGAACCCCTGCCTCGCTCCCTCGCTCACTGTAACTCACTCTGAAGTATACATGCACAATTACATTTTCAGTATTGGATTGATCCCTCCACCCACCGCTCTGGTTTCACGTTGACGATGCCTTTTGCACAAAATGTAAAGAATTGTGGGATGCATAGCAAACGCTTGAGAGTAACTTCTTTCTCGTTTCTTGGGACGAGCCCATCGTTGAGTTTCTCTTGCCGAATTATCTGACTTGGCTGTCTTCTAAAATCTTCTAATTTAGCTTTGTGGGGGAACCACAGTGTCGCCCCTAACTCTTCCACTCACCACCACAAACCTAAGAAGTGAAAACCAACATGTTGTGCCTCCATGATGCGTCCATTTCCCCCCCCCCGAAGAAAAACATACATCGGTTCCTTCCTGTTCCAGAGAATCTTTGTTGTTGTTTTTTGTTGTTTTTTTGTTTTTTTTTATACACATTTAATAATATATAAACTGAAAAGTATTTAACGGACTTATGTCCCCTTTTATGAGACTGAGATGTTTTTTGCTGTGCGGTAGAAACGTATAGAGAAGCGTGTCTTTGATACCACAAACACAGTGGAGGTACAGTGTTGCCAAGTGATGCTGACATGAGGTTAAAACAGACACACGGACAGGAAGAAACTGAACGAGCGAATCAGAAGCTGAGACACGGGATGTTCGCTCGTACTGTGAGACGTGCGGTCGTCGCTGACAGTGAGACTATAATTAAGAGATTTTTTTTCAGACTTCGGAAACAAACGGTATGAAAAACACTTGTTTCTTGAAAAAATAAAAAGACAAATAATCTTATGTTGATGCACTTCCCTGTGACAGATAGATACCGGAGGAAACATAGGATAAGGAAGGAGTTTTTAGGACGAATAACGGAAATAGATTCTCTGTAACGGACAATAGATTTAAAGTGGCCTACTTTTCTGATGCCATATGTATGAGCATCTGTCTGAGCTGTATTCATGGTGTGTGTGTGTGTGTGTGTGTGTGTGTGTGTGTGTGTCTGTCGTGTGTCTGTGAAGAGACAGACAGACAAATTTGAGTCAAAGCAACAAAGACAACCGGCTTCTTCCCTAGTTTACTGTAGCCACGGCACTTCAATGTAATACTGTATTGCTCTACATACACACACACACACACACACACACACACACACACTCATCGTTGTCATTGTTGCTTCAAAGTACAACAGTAAAATCTTTTGGGGTTCTCAATACTAAATATAATGCTTATGAAATGGTATCAAACATCATGCACACACCGAGGAGTTATAAATTGTGTGACTTATTATTATTATTATTATTATGCTTCCGTTGTTTGAATTCATGGTGCAGAGATGATTTTATTTATCATTTTAAATGCTGTGCGCTTGTTTCGCTGCACCTGCAGGAGCCTCGGTGGGGTGGAGCCGCTGAGCTTCACCGAGGGACTGAGCACCGAAGCACAGACAGTATTTTTTTTTTTTGTTTTTTGTCTTTTTTTTTTTTTTTTTGCGTGATAAAGCAATCCTATTATAACCTCTGTTCCCTATGTTAACCACTTGTATGCTCATATTCTGCTCTGTTATTTTATAGCACATGTAAGGCTCACACTTATACACCTACTATATATTATGAATATTTTCTCATTAAAAACAAAACCTGTAACTGTGTGATTTCTGCGTGGTTCATTTCTAACTTTGACTTGAACTCAGGACAAGATGGAGAGGATCTCAGACGTCAGAAGTCTGAGGCTTTCCTGTCGGCCTCCAGATGAACAATTTGGGAGATTTCTGATTTAATTTATGCAGGTCGAAATCTTACAACATTAGAAAGCCGCCTTGTTTTGCGGAACCTACTGCTGTTTTTCTTTGCTGCATTTCATATTTAGTACTGCTATTACCAGCTGGCTGTTTTTTTTTTTAAGAGAAAAAGGAAGTCACTTTTTTTTGTTTTTTTCATCATTGTTTTGGGGGCATTTTTGCCTTTAGCTGACAGTGAAGAGAGACAGGAAGGGGGAGGATGTGTGATAAAGGTCCTGGGCCGGATCTGAACATACGACATTGCAGCTACATGATATAAAAGTACTTTAAGTCTGAAATACAAAAGCGAAAGCATGTATAGATTCATGGATTTATTTGAGTGAAAAATGAAATGACTCAGAATGCTGCTGAGACTATCAGTGTGTGTGACTGTATGAATGTAAAGTGCGGCGATGCTGACAGACAGTGTGTGTCCTCAGTGAAAGCCTCCCAGGATATATATATATATATATATATATATATATATATATATATATTAAAATGTTGAATTGTCAGAAATGTCACTTCTGGCAAATATCAGCCGGATCTGTACCGGTCTTAAAGTCGGTAAACAAAGTTGAACTCGTCCAAAATAGAAATACAGTTAAACACGTCACCACATACAGATCTACGTGTACTCGCTGCGGCTCGGGCTTGTTTGTTTATTTACTCTGCATTAAAATGAAAGAGATAATCGTAACCTGGGACAGTGGGTCTCAACGTGGGGTGCGGGGACCCCCAGTGATGCTTGGAAAGCTTCCAGGGGATTCCTCAAGCAAAATTAGGAATACTTTAATTTCACTATTATTTAATTCACTAGAAGTCCAAAGCGGACAAAAACGTTTCTTTATAACATTTCAAAATAGTATACTGTGGCCTTTAATGTCCTGATGTTAAACCAACACAGCGGTTCCCAAACCGGGGTCCAGGGACCCTGCAGGTTCCTTGAGTGCCTTAAAGGGGGTCTCAAGCAAAATGTACAGTATGTTTAGTTCAAATTCACTGATACCTTATACAGTAAACGTTAACACACTGGGAGAAAGTATATTTGACTATTCTGATCAGAGGTTTCACTTTCCCTTTATTTCCCTGTTTGCTTCTGCACTGTTTGTCTTGTAAGCCCCCAGCAAACAAACCTCCAACCCACTGTGGTTATCTACAGTGCAGAAAGACCACAAAACCTGGTGGCTTCTGGGTAAAAGAACAAACTTTATCAGTAGAGGTTTGTTGTCTAATGTATCTATCTGGCGGTCCTTGGTCTAAAAGTATAAAACTGCTTATCTGTACAAGTTCTGTCATCGTAGAAATTGAGGAGATGAGTCAGGATGGATGGTTCCCTAATCTCTCTCTCACTCACTCACACACACACACACACACACACACACACACACGCAGTTAGGAGGAGGAACTGGGCGGGTCGGACAGGGAGGTTTGACAAGATTTCTAGAGAGAGAGAGAGAGAGAGAGAGAGAGAGAGAGAGAGAGAGAGAGAGAGAGAGAGAGAAAGAGAGAGAGTGTAGCCGCTGCGTCGTTGATTTATAAAGAAAAGCTTTGCCTTCATGCTGGCTTTAACTCCTTCAACCTCTCTCTTCTAAGTTTTTACTATCAGACAGCAGAAGGCCTATTAATAAGGAAGCACAGAGTTAGTGGAGGCTTATTATTATTTCCTAAACCTCTGTTTATTAAGTCGAGGTCATGTCAAACCGGTGTGAC
The DNA here is from genome assembly GCF_048128805.1 of Centroberyx gerrardi. Lineage (NCBI taxonomy): Eukaryota > Metazoa > Chordata > Actinopteri > Beryciformes > Berycidae > Centroberyx > Centroberyx gerrardi. The sequence goes on from NC_135998.1 coordinate 33,861,036, forward strand.
ACGGTGTTGGCAGTGTTTCGGCAGATAGAGCCGGTGATTATCCTCCAGCAGCTGGCCAGCGCTCTCTTCGACACCGCCCTGCAGATGGTGGTGAAGGACCGGTGTGCCAACGCCACGGACACCGGCACCGACATCTCCACGGAGGACAGCCGGCAGAAAGCCATGTCGGACTTCTACATGACCTATAACCTCATAACCAAGCTGACGCCGATCCTGCCCGCGCTGCTCCTGGCCAGGTTAGGGGACCGCGGCTGGAGGAAAGTCCCCATCGTCACGCCCCTGATCGGCTACCTGCTCTCCAGACTCACCCTGCTGCTGGTGATCGTCCTCCACGGCCCGCTGCAGGCGATGTGGGCCGGGGCGGCTCTGCACGGACTGGCCGGCGGGTTCTGCTCCTACTGGGCCGGGGTGATGGCGCTGGTGTCGCTCGGCTCCACGGCGAAGGACCGGTCCAAGGTGAGGGGTGTCGGGTCGGTAACGTTAGCTAGTCCAGGTGGTTTCGGGGGGGGAAATGCACTTAATAAATGATAACTATAGCCTGATAACTCACTTGTAGGATCAATGGACGCTTGTGGGTTAAGCGTGATCTCCGCTCATAGACATTTGTTACGTGGCGACTTTTGCTAGGCTGTTTTCAATGTTTGAAATCCCGTGAAATATGTATTTTATTTTATTTTTTTTAAGTTTTACTGTGTGAAAAGCACTAGGAAAAGCGGTAGGAAAACAACCCACAAAAATCTGATTTTGTTATAACCCTGGCGTGAAATGGAGGTGAAGACACAACGCCAGAGAAAACATATTTTTAGGCTAACGTTAACCACATTTTCGCATTGGCTAGGGATTAAACAAATATTATTTCCGCTGAGTTATATTCGGAAAGTTACCAGATAAAAATCTCATCAGCCAGTATAGCAAAATATCTAGCTGAGTTTGAATTATCCATAAAAGTGACCGTTAAATCCCCATTCAACGGTTATTTTAAACTAAGCTGGTTGCTCTCAAACACCTGTAGCTAAGATAGTTGACATGAAAAAAAATGGTAGAAAAGTTTATTTCGACTACTTTGACTGTATTACATCGAGTGAAATAATAAAAATAACATTGGATATCAACGCTGTTTGTTTTCTCCGCATTAACAGGAGATGTAACTGAATTAAACTCAGAGAGGATGCAACCGCCAAGTTTTGGGGGTAGTGTAACGGATTACTATAGGGATGTAATTAGTGAAGAAATAACGTTACTTGCATAAGAAAAAGTAAAAAAAGAAACACTTAAAAAAACTCAACCTCTGTCTTGATTCATAGCTGTTTTCTGTTAAATTAGGAGACTTGACCATGAACACCAAGATTTTTGTTCTTTGTGTGCCACACTTCTCCTAGGAGTATAATCAGAAGTCTTGACATGCATCATCTAAATTTAAGGCCTTTAAAAGTATTAAAATGTATTAAATCCAGTTCTTAGAGGTCTTATTGTTTCACCATGTCATGACAGGTTTCTCTGCACTGCAATATTCAATCAGAAATAGTTTGATTTTGGCAGTTTTGTTCCTTTAAATTAGTCTTAAATTCAATTCAAGGGAGCATTAAAAAGTCTTAAATTTGTCTTTCTGAAACCTGCATATGAACTGTAATAAGATTAGGTCCACTTTTGAGTAATCAGAAATAGACAGGGATGGGACAGTATATCACAATGTAATTTAAAAATTTGACAATATGTATGGTGGGGCAGAAAAATGAATCAGCTATATTTTATTCTGCTGTAGTAATCACTAATGAGACTCTTGACCATCACAGTTTCACAAGCTCTCCACTGAAATTATATTATTGTCACTTTGTAATGACATTTTTAAATTGTTGTTTACATTTTAGCAGCCAATGGCATCGCCAGAAAGATTTGTGTCTCAGAAATAAACAGAATTCTGCACAGCCAGACTTTGTTGTCACTGAGCTTTTATTTACTACATCGTATCGTGGTTGTATTGAATCCTGAACCCCATATCATGTATCGAATATAGTAGAGTATAGTTTGAGTAACCGTGTGGTCTCTCAGGTGATGATGCGGGTGGAGCTCCTGTACGGGACGGCCGGCCTGGTGGGCAGCCTGGTGTCCGGTCACCTGTTCCAGCTGTACAGCAGCATCGGACAGGGAACCGTCCTGGTCAGCGTGAGCACACTGCTGTACCTCGTCTGCCTGGTCTACTCCCTACTTCTGCTGCAGGTGAGTGTGTGTTCTGTATATAGTGCTGTGTGTGTGTGTGTGTGTGTTGGATGTTGGAGTCTGTAATCATATAATCAGTTTTAGAAGGATGCTGTACAAATATCACAGCAAGCTCCTATAGGAATATAAGTAATTCCATAAATAGCATTAAGTGCAATAAGATCATTATAAACTCACTACTGAATACTACAGACACACTAAAGTTACTATAGAAATAATATGGGAATATTATAGTGATACCATAGGAGAAGAAAAATAACATACAGTGTATAAACTCACCACTGACACAGTGTGTGTGTGTGTGTGTGTGTGTGTGTGTGTGTGTGTGGTATCAGTTATTACCTCTCAACATTTACAAAACATTCCTATAATATTCCTATAGGGACTTATAGTGTGTCTATGATACTAAATACTAACTTTATAGTGACCTTATTGTACTTTATGGTATGTTTTTTAATCTCCTGTGGTATTTCTATAATAATTTCTGTGGTATAATTTCAACCCATGTAATCCCAGTGTCCTCCTACATGATTAAAGGTGAAACAGGTACCGGACAAAGAGGAGAGCTGCGGCCTGATGGGTAACGGCACCGGGGACGTCCCCGCTGCTCCTCCCCCCGGCGGGAGTAACAAGGTGAACCTGGCCCTGCTGTTCGCCGGCGGCGTCCTGTACGACGTGGCGGTGGGCGGAGCCATGGAGATACTGGTCACCTTCGAGATGAAAGAACCGCTCAACTGGAATGCCACGCAGGTGACTTGTTGTTCTCTTTGTTTGTTTGTTTGTTTGTGTGTTTGTATGTACGTATGTATGTGCTGATGTACTGATGGGTTGATTTGTATCTGTATTGATGTATGAAAGATAAGATAAGACAAGATAAGATAAAGTAAAGTAAGGTAAGGTAAGATAAAGTAAGATTAGGTAGAATCAAGTAAGGTAAGATATGGTAAGAAAATATAAAGTAAGGTAAGGTAAGATAAAATAAGATATGGTAAGGTAAGATAAAATAAGATATGGTAAAATAAGACAAGATAAGGTAAGGTAAGATAAAGTAAGATAGGGTAAGATAAAATAAGACAAAGTAAGGTAAGATAATGTAAGGTAAGATTAGACATTACACAGAGTATATAGTCACATATATCACGTTAGTGTGTGTGTGTGTGGATGTTTGTTTATTTTGTTCTGGCTGTCAGAATATTTTGGTCTCATTTTCTATCTGTCTCATTTTCTCTCTCTATCTGTCTCATTTTCTCTCTCTTTCTGTCTCATTTTCTCTCTCTTTCTGTCTCATTTTCTCTCTCTCACTTTCTGTTTAATTTTCTCTCTTTCTGTTTAATTTTCTCTCTCTTTCTGTTTAATTTTCTCTGTTTAATTTTCTCTCACTTTCTCTCTGTCTCACTTTCTTACATTACATTATGTCATTTAGCAGAGGCTTTTGTCCAAAGAGACTTTCAAAAAGTACATTTTGTCAACAGTTTCTATTTAATTTTCTCTCTGTCTCACCTTCTTTCTCTCTCTCTCTCTCTCTCTCTCTCTCTCTCTGTCTTGTCTCTCCCTCCGTCTGTCTCAATTTCAGTTCAGTTCACTTCAGTTCATGTATGCTTTACTGGCATGACAGGAAAGAAACATACTGTATGTCTCTCTCTCTCTCTCTCTCTCTCTCTGTCTCCCTCTCCAGGTGGGTTATGGGAACGCGGCGGGCTTCGTGATTTTCCTCACCAGCTTCCTCGGCGTCATGGTGATGTCACGCTGCGTCAGTGATGTCACGCTCATCCTGATCGGCATGCTGTCGTTCGGCTTCGGCATCTACTTCATGGCCTTCGTCACGGCGACCTACATGTTCTACCTGGGTAAGAGCTGGCCGAATTAGACGAGTTCAGAAACATTTTGAGACTTTTTAATGATCATTTTTTTGACTAACAAAGTGTTTTTTTTCAAAGCGGTTGAGCGGTTGTCATTGTTTATTACCGGAGAGTTTTCCCTACCTGTAGCCGCCGGGCCGCGGCGTCTCACGTTTCACTCTCGAAACGGTTAGCCAATCGGAACAGAGGGATCGTTAATATTAATGAGCCTTAAAGACACGGCGACAGAAACAGCCTGTTCTTGGTAAGGCTCAGAGAGATGCTGGAAAATGAACTTGATTGACACCCTGCAGCCAATCAGAATCGAGTATTCACCCAGACCATGTTATAAGGACCTTTAATGTGTGACATAATGGTGCGTTCATGTGCTGGTAGGAAATTCCGCCATCTGAGACTTCAAAGTCTGCTAAACATCATCGCATTCATGTGCTATTTTGTCAGTAAATCAAACCCGAAGAGAAAGAATAAACAAACCTGGACCTCCTGCAGCTTAACAAGCCGATTTGATTAACAGTCTGAAGTCAGTTCTGGCGTTTTGAGGTACGATATTAGCAGAAGAACCAATCATGTTTTGTTCCAGGAAGTGAAAAGTGAGTCACTCAAAACAGTTTCACCCCCTCGGTGCTGCTGCTGTTGACCTTCTGGCAGCTCCAGTCCGGCCCAGCAGGTTTTCTCAAAGAGATCTTAGTACTAAACTTGATCTATTTTTCATCTTGCTGAGAGATGATGCTCAGACAACCGCAGTCTGACCCCATCATGCTTTCATGTTTCAAGATATTTCTTTTGTGTGCGTTCCTGGTCAGTGTGTTGATATTCTGTTGTTTTTTTTAGTTTTTTTTGATGTGGCTCAGTGGGACAACGTCTTACTTTTGTGTTGTGTTTTGTGTTTTTTTTACGTAAACCCTTGGTTGGAAGAATAGCTGTCAGCTCGGTGACAATATATTAAATAAACTTAACAAAATTAAACAGTCAGTTTGAACCAAGCGCAAAGTAACACAGTGACTTTAATCACTGTGTAACTGAAGTTTGCTGTACATGACGTCATCAGGTCACTGCAGAAACCTGCTGATTTTACAATAGTTTTGTTGTTTTTGTTGTTAGTGGTGTAACTGGCAGACAATGTTGTCTCCTGCAATTGAAAAAAGTCCATCCAACTGAAGAAAGTCAACAGTCCGTCCTGTAACTGAAACATCAGGTTCGATCCCCACAGCGACTGAGCGGCTCATTACAGGTCTGGATGTTCACTCAGCTAAATGGAGTGAAATGAACACAGATCAAGCTCGATGTAAAGTGTCACAAATGTGTGAATGAAAAAGACAGTCAGCTTTTCAATTCCTGAGAAGTCTGTGTCAGTTGAGTTTGTGTCAGTTGAGTTTGTGTCAGTTGAGTTTGTGTCAGTTGAGTTTGTGTCAGTTGGCTGTCAGCAGCAGTAAGGATGAGGAAGTGAGACTGGACTCATGTTATCAGTAACAAGGTGTCCTACAACCAAACTCTTATCTCCAGTAACCTGCTGACTGTAACAGCTAGGCCCAGATATAGATCTAGATATAAAAACAATTAATATACAATATAGGAACCAAAATGAGGAACTGTGATTGAAGAGCGGAAATAATCTGATTGGTCGAGTTAATCTTCAACCTAAAGTTAGCCAACTGGCAAACTTGAATGGCAAAGAAGGAACTCTGGTCAAAGTATGAAAAAATAGATGAGGAAATGACTTCTTTTTTTCATTCCTTCATGACCATGGCATCATGATGTTGAAGATCAGCTGCTAGCTAACTAGCTAACCTAGATAGCTATAGGCTAGTTTGGCTAGTTTGAATTTGGAAGGTCAGCTAGGCTAACTAGCTAACCTAGATAACTTAGTATGATAGATTGTATTTTTCAGTTAGCAGCAGAGCGCTAGGCTTCATAATATTAGCTTCCTTCTCTCTTACCTCTTGTCTTTCTCACTGGGCTTCAGTGTAATGTTGCAGGCAGAAGAACTGGTTCTTTGGCTCCGCCCACTGAGGTTTAACGGTCAAACACCCTAAAGAAAGCCTTGTGAAATAATTACGTAGTACCAATAGATTAAATACGTAGTAAGTATGTGTGCAGACTGACACACTGGAGCCTAAATAAGGAACTGAGAGTGAGCTGGCATCATGAGTTTTAGATGAGATGTTTGAGGTAGGCAGGCTCTTATCTTCAGCCTGTAGAGATCACAGACACACGGCACAGATCACTAATATAGAAAGGAATCTAAATAAGGAACTGAGTTAAGATCATGTCCAGCATAAAGTGGTGTGCAGCGTGGGTAAACCCCTGGGCATTATACAGTGTATAAAAGATATTACCAATAGGCCTTGTTGATGTTCACACATATTTAGTCGATAGTCAGAGAAGATAGAGAATAGCAAAACGGATACTTATTCATGTGAAAATGTCATGGATTATTACTTGTGGGAGATGAGAGAGAGAGAGAGAGAGAGAGAGAGAGAGACAGAGAGAGAGAGAATTAATGGCTGTTCATTTCTCCCCAGCTCGCTCCCTCATGCTGTTTGCTCTCATCCCGATGCCCACGATCCGATCTCTGCTCTCACAGCAGGTTCAAGGATCCTCATATGGTGAGTATGCAGCGTGTGTGTGTGTGTGTGTGTGTGTGTGTGTGTGTGTGTGTGTGTGTGTGTGTGTGTCGAAGTGTGTTCAGATGCCATTCATGACAGCAATGACTGTAATCTCTCTGGGTGAGTCCCTTCCCAGACTTGGTTCATTTGTTTCCCAGCATCACAGATAGGAAAAGATAAGATGAAACTTTATTGATCTCTTTGATTCTGAGGGACTGCCACTAAAACCTGACGTTTACCGTTGATGTTTTAGATCCTGAAATATTTTCTCTATCAAATTCCATTGTAGCTGCTGGAAACATGTCAGTGTGGCATCATGTTGTCTAAATCTGACCAGTTATTCGCACAAATAAGAAAAACACACCACCAAACAACTAAATGGACCCAGAAATGTTTTGTTTTAAACAGTGTTAAACTTTTCCTTTAAGTAGGGATCAAAGTCGAGTCTGTGCAAGTATTAGAACGTTGTTAGTCATTTTTTGATTTTCACACTTGATTTGACATCATAAGTCGACATGGCAGACATCATTACAGGCTGAAAAAATTGTAAATAATTCTCTGGATTTGGTTCACCAGCAAAAATCCCAAATTTGGTTTGGATCTGCAGCACAGTAGCATTTCTTTCCTGCTTTTCCCTGAAGCTTCCTCATGTGGCGAAGGTTTAAATTTCTTCTTCAGCTAATATGTATCCTGTGTTATGTTATGTGTGTGTGTGTGTGTGTGTGTGTGTGTGCGCGCGCAATGTTCTGCAACTGTGAGACAGTGGTATGTAATGGAAACCGGAATGTGCGGCTGGTCAGGCTGGTTTATGCCAAGAAGACGCAGTATCATACAGAGCCTGTCCAGCCACATGCTTCCTCTTTCTGACACACACACACACACACACACACACACACACACACACACACGCACACACACACACACACAAGTACACACTGACTTGCTTCATTGATGACTAGAGAGGACTGGAGTTATACATTAGCAGGGTTTTTCCTCTGTGTGTTTGTTTTGGTGTGACAGTCTGTTTGAGGAGTCAGTGCCACGCAAACACACCAGAAACCCCCACCCCCTGATACACATACACTCACACACACACTCACACACACACACACACACACACACACACACACACACTCACACACACACACACGCACACAAGGAAATGAGACAAAGACCTCAAAGAGCCTCTAAAATTGTCACAAAGTGAATTGGGCAACAGAAATCGAACGACAAACTCAACACAAATCAAACCCGGTACGGAGTATGATAAGGAAACAACAAAATAGATGATTAATAATTAAGGGAGATATAATGAATTAAAGCTGCATCAGGCAAATTTGCATGTTGGCGGCCCCAAAAGGCAGCGAGAGGCAACTGACTGAGAAATTAGAACTTCAGTACCCAGAAATCCTGCACAGTGAGGTCAGTGAACGTCTCACAGCAGCTCATGTTCACCAAGCGGCCGGTCTGTGATGCTTTATACCAAAAGAAACCAAAGAGACGAGAGAGGAGAAGATCTAACGTTGGTGAGTCCAGCTTTCTCTGCTGCTGTTTAGGAGACAGTTTGGATTTCACTCTCAAGTCTGGATTCATCTCTTCCTGTGAGGAGGAGAGACCAAACCTGACAGCAGAGGAACATTTGGGAAAATAGGAGTGAATCTACAGGATGAGACTATGTTCTCTGTTGCAGCTCCACTGATTTAGACTGATAAGATTTAGTGTGTGTGTATTCGGAGAGAAGGAGTACAAGTTTTTCTTATTTTACCTATTTTCTTCTTCCTCTCATCCTCACCTCCATCTCTCTTTCTGTTTCTCTCTCTCCTCATCTTTCACCTCTGAACTGTATCACCCTCTCCCTCCCAGGCATCACCCTCATCTCCCTGCAGGTGGCGTTTAAGGTTGCCAGTTTGGCGTACACCCCCGCCTACACCAAGATCTACCAGAGCAGCCTGGACTGGTTCCCAGGCTTCATCTTCACTCTGTCCAGCGTCATCACAGTTCTGGGAACCATACCCATCAGGTACTGCAGCTTTATTAGTTTACACACCGGGGTTAGATCAATATATCAATTATATATTAAATATCAGATATCAGCCAGTCATGTCGTCCACCTCTGATCTGATGGAGGCTTCTGTCTGATCTCAGATACAGAAAAACAGTCTGAAAAACCTGACATTTTATTTATTTATAGAATTGTTCATTTATGTTTTGTATAAATTCATTCCTCATTTAAAAGCAGTAATGTTCCTCTACCAGTGAACAGGTGTGTGGTGTCTCTCTGCCTTAAAGAGCTGCTGACACTAACAGAATCTCATCAGTCTGGTTTCAGTGGAGAGTTTTAGTGTCCCATGATGCTCTGAATGCTGTTTCAGAGGCTTTTACACCCTGATGAGAGTGATATAAAACAAAATCCTGGGGGAAGCACTGAATCTTTTGTCATTTTTTTGGCATTAAATTTGCTCAAATATAGTCAGACATTAAATATCAGCACAAAATATCAGTTACTGGCAGCTTCAATCCAAATCTAATCAAAGCGGGCGTGTTTCAACTCCATTACTGTAAAAACATAACCGACTCTTAAGGATTCTGTTTGTTAAAAATGCCCCATAAATAAACTTGACTTAATACACACACACACACACACACACGTCACGTTTGTGTAATGCTCTTCTTTTGTCATTTACTCATGATCGTACTCTGTCATAGCCAAGTAAAGCCTTTCATTTGAGTGTACACACACAGCTCTCCACACACACACCTACACACACACACACACACACACACCCTTTCTCTGCCTTTTTAACAATACTGTCTCGTTCCTGTCTCCAGTATGGTCGGCTGCAGATTGATTCAGCGCCGACGCTACGAGAGAATCCAGGGAGACTGACGGGCATCAGACCACCGCCGCCCCCCCGCCCCGTCCCACCCCGCCCCGCCCCGCCCCCAGGCTCGCACCTCCGACATCATCACCGGCAGTGAATGAGCGTCGGTACGAGACGGACAGGAACTGAGATGTGAAATGAGGAAAGTGTGAACGGCGGTTCAATTTCACTTCCTGTAATCAGAAAAGATACAGACATTACAGAGAAGAAGAAGAAGAAGAAGTTGTTCCTTGGCTTCAACTCTGCGGTACAAAGCAACACTAACGTTCTCAAGAAAAACAGACAACATCCCACATCTAACATCCCATGTGTTTAGATGAGAAGTATTCGCTGACGGATTACATGGATTGACGGACTGCAGCGCGGGAAAATATGGCAACACAGTCCGGACTTCATCACTGCTTCAGAAGGTTTGGGAACACGACCACAACAACACGACCCAGCTGGTTTCAACACACACATGTACATGAATTTGACAGATGCCAAATGTCCCGTATGAACACTGATTCTGAAGACGTGATCGGCTGCGGACGGTCACCCAAAACGTCCCGCTGCAGACGACTTTTACATTTTTTTACGTGACGACAGACGAGCAAACGTTTGGTTGCAGAAATTGTTTGTTCAGTTGCTGTGTGAGCGGACGTCATGTGACCAAACTCACCGCCGTAAGTTTCCCAGCCGGTCGCTGATTGGCCGGCTGAACACACAACAAGTCTGTTATGACAACAGAGGCTTCATGGCATTCAGCAGCTTGCCCTCCCATTCTGACTTTTGGTTTTAAAGATGTATTTCCCATTTGGTTTAACATGGTCGGTCTTCAGTAGGGATGCACCGATGCCACTTTTTCAATGCCGATACCGATTACGAGTATGAAAGTTTAAGTATCGGCCGATACTGAGTACCGATCCGATCCGTTACTTTTACTGAACAGTGCAGGCTTACTTCCTTAGTTTGGGGTCAAAGGACAAAATTATTGAGATAAAATCCTTGTTTTTCCCTCTGTTTGAGAAATACAGGCTTCTATGTGCCATAAATGCATAAAATCAAGACAGTTTGCTTTTATTTCTTACATGTTACTCATGGCTTTTCGGTATCAGATTTTAGTCTTGGGTAAAATCTCCGATACCGATATTCCATTTTAGCCCGGTATCCCTAAGGCATCCCTAGTCTTCAGCAGCCTCACCTTCATATAAATACTCAATACTCAATACTCAATTCAAACTTTATTGTCCCACTAAGGGAAATTAGGTTTGCAGCTACTGTAAACCGAGCGGTCCACGACCACATCAGTCAAAAAAACAAAACAACAACAATAACAAACAGTAGAGAACAAGATGGTGTCAGAAGCGCTCCTCGCAGGCTGCTGAGAGCGATGTGTGTTAAAGTGAAATATCCCTTTAAGCTTCAGGAAAATGAGTGAGCGCCAAACTCTCAGGACGTGTCTTTTGCTCCGTGTTTATTTTCAAACTGAAACTTCAATTACATAATGAGATGCGTTTGTTCTTTGACATCTTGCTTCTGCTTATGAATCATCTGAAGACCTGTGCTGACAAAATATCTTTGTTTTTGAGGATGTAATCATCTGTATTTCTGACATACTGACTGATGAACTCCAGTTAGTCAAGTTTTATCAAAATAGATACATGGCATTTTGGAATGAAACCTTTCATATCGTTGTTGTCAAGAGAAAAACTCACATTTTTTTTGTTGATTTTCATGTTTTAACTTTGGGATTACATGGTTCTTCTATGGTTTGAGGAAATGTTCCTTTCTCTCGGGCTGATGAAACCCTTTGAAACGCGCTGGATAAAGTCAGTGATGCATGGTACTGCAGCTAAGATCAAGGCTGTTTGTCTCAGTTGCTGCAATGTTTACATTTTGGAGACTGAAGGTTTTGACCCAACATGACGAGTGACAGCTTCCCTCCTGTCCCGCAGGTCGGGACAGTCAGAGGAAGTGTGGGAAATCTATTTGATCATTTCCAGGTCTGGAAAAATTCAGGACTTTCACAAAAAATGTCTGGGAAATTATGGGAAGATATTGTTCAATTTCGATAATACACACGACTACACATTTTATATAAACCCCATTGTCATTTCCCATATTTGTTTTTATTAAGGATAATTATATTGTCTGTACATGATGCACTGACCAAAATCTTGAGAAATTAAGGTCTGGAAAAAATATAGAATTTAAAAATGGAAAATGTGTTACTATAAAGTTACAGATATGCAATAATTGAATAATGTGTCTAATAATTATTCAGTCCAGACAAAAAGTAGACAAAAGGTCACAGGTTTGATCCGTGTGTGTGTTTGTGTGTGTGTGTGTGTGTGTGTGTGTGTGTGCTGGCAGCTCAGCATGTCCTGTAATGCCCTTGTACGTGTATTGTAATATATTATTGTACTTTTTATTACATTTTTTCATTTTTTTTACTTTCTTCACAAGGCACAAGTGTTGCTGTCAGTGTGTTTCTACATGTAAATAAAGTTTATTCAAACTGAAACCACAGCCAGTTCCTGCTGGTGCTAGAGCTCCATGTGGGGAAAATGGAAAAACTTTTTTATGCCTGGAAGTTGTCAGAAAGTATCGAGGAGCTTCAATATGCTGCACTTTCACAATGAGAAGTTTTCTACTTGTTTATAAACATTTGTACTGAGGAAATAATAATAATAGAATAAACTTTTCAAAACTAAAGTTATAAAGTGCTTCACAACAAGAAACAAGTGCAAGGAATAAATCATGTAGTGCAAAAATAAAACTGAAGATACTGTAGAAATAAACAGATCAAAAGACAAATTATGACAATAAATAAATCAAAATATAGAAAATTTAAAATTCAATAATGAATGAGGCAACTAAAATCAGACCAGGATTAAACTGTAAATTGTTGTTTGTGGTCCGATTCCATTTAGTACAAATATTAAATAATAACAAGAAAAACATACTACATAAAAATAAGCTTCAGTATTGCATTATGAAAACCACTTTCCTTCAGCAAAGAATGGTATTAAGAAATGTGTTTTTTTAGAATCTATTGAATTGATGTTATATTGAATGAAGTATTTAAATATTGTATATAAATATTGTGCTCTTACAAAACATTTCTATTTCTAAAACAATAAAATAAGTTCAACGTGTTGCTGCAGTGTGTAACAGAAGACAAAAAACAAAAAATAGATCAAATGCATTCTTTGTTTTTATTGGTCCAATATATCCAAAAATCATTTGAGGTAAAGATAATTGCATCAAAACGACATCAATATACAGGCTTATTTATAATTACAACATGATGTTATTATCTTAACATCCAAATGTACATCAGGACTCCGAACGTAAACAATACACACTGGGAGGGACAGAAAAAAAATAAAAATAAAAGACTGAAGCTGGACACTGTCATGATGTCTGGGTTTAACATTTTGTAGCACAGATCTGAGTGTTTTTAATAATAGAAACACATGAAATCTGTTTTTTTCTCCCGTGCTACAAAGTGTTCCTCAGACTGTCTGTTGGTGTGTGAGTCTGTCCTGGGACGACAGGAGGAACAGGGGGACATTTGGCTTAGAAACATCTGAATTGGACATTAGAAAATAATAATAATCATTTTATAATGTCCCCCGCCCTCTGACTCTCCCTCCTGATAGGCTCGTACAGTGGCTGCCATGGTAACGTCCCTCTGTAAAGAATTTATCCTGAATTTCTACTCGTTGATGCATTGTGTGTCTCAACTCAGTTACCTACGGCAGCCCAGAGAGGACATTCAGAAACTAATTATTCTCTTTTGTTATATTGAGATAACGACTTAATTACCTCGTTATCACAACAACACGAAACGACTTAATTATCTTATTATCTTGACAAAATAAGTCGTTCTCTTGACATAACGACTTAATTATCTTATCTTGACAAAATAAAAGTCGTTCTCTCGACATAACGACTTTATCTTATTATCTTGACAAAATAAGTCGTTCTCTCGTCATAACGACTTAATTATTGTTATATTGACAAAACAAAAGTCGTTCACTCGTCATAACGACTTTATTATCTTAACAAAATAAAAGTTGTTCTCTTGTCATAACGACTTAATTATGTTATCTTGACAAAATAAAAGGTTTAAGTCATTATGACGAGAAAACAACTTTTGTTGTGAAAACGGCAATAATCTCGTTATCTCGTCATAACAAAAGAGTTTGTGTATGTCCTCTACGGACTGCCGTAGTTACCGGACCATTTCTTGTCATTTCTGGCAACTAAAACAGAACTTGTTTTTTTTTTTCGTTTTTTCCCCCCGAACATTTCCCCTGGGGGCGGAGCATAGTGCAACAATAACTCAGCAGGCACGCAGGATAAAGTGGGGCTTCTGCAGCGGCTACAAGTGAAGAGTAAATCCATCAAACAACTACAGCTGAGAGGTTTCAAGTGAAATTTACTGAAACCAGCAGATTATCTGCCCGTGCAGTGAGAGAATTTGACTAAAAATATGATGAAATAAGCTGATAGGTCTGGAAACAAGATAAAATCACTTGACTATGTTCTTTCATTCTATCAGTCTAGTTCTCTCCATGTTAATATCCTTTTCACATTGTTAGTGTTACAGTCATAAATTCTCCATTCCCTCCCATCTCCGCTGCTGTGTGTGTTTCCCTTCAGATGCTGATGGGAATCATAACACCGAAACTCTCTCTCACACACACACACACACACACGCACACACACACACACACACACACACACTCGCCAAAACCACCGGTCACCACAACCTGCTTCTGACTGATAGAAAAATAGACTCAGCTGTTAGACATAATTCAGCTGCATGTCGGGATATTATTTATATTGCCATTAAGGCAAAGAAATTTCAATCAGCAAGTCTGGATCCTCCAGACTTGTGCGTGCTCGGGTCTCTTCATCGTGTCGGATCAATAACTTCATTTACACACCGGGAGATCGCAGGACTGCCGACGGATGCACAAATACACTTTTACTGTAAAAATAAAAACATCAGATGCCAAGAACAGATCTGATCCAGAACTGAGAACAAAACCCAGACTTCAACAGTTTGGGGTCACGAGCCAAAAGTGATCGAAATCCATTTGGAAGATTTATCGTCATTTTAAGTGAAAAAAACTGACAATAAAGAAGCTTTGTTTTTGATTTCTGACACATGTGACTATTGGTGTTGGATTTTAATATTAGGGATATTCTGCCATGCCAATACTGTAGAGCTGGGCGATGCGGTTGAAATCAATATCGCAATATCCGATATCGACATATATATATCGAGATATGGCTCAAATTGATGTTGATCCCATTGAACCGAATGTTAATGTTAGGAGTGATGTCAAACAAAACTGAAATTTTCAAATAATATTCTTACCATACCTCGTTTTGTCAGAGTTTTTAAATATAATGTGCTTGTTATCATCAGTTCAGACAGCAGAATTGTGTGTCATGATTTCCCAAAATCCCCGTATGATTCCACTGAAACACGATAATATTGAATCATCGCTCTGCCCTGCAACGCTCTATTTCAGCCTCATGGTGCCTCAGTATCCCAACACATAAATGTGTATCGGTGCATCTGCAGATCAGTCCGCTGTAGCTGCCGAACACCGAACCACAGCTACTCAGAACGCTTCCAAACATCTAAAAAAAAAAAAATACAACTTTCACCTTCTGAGAGTGAGCTGACACAGCAGCTGCTTCATTCTGTTCCTTTAAAGCTGAAGGAAAATTAAAAAAAAAATCAAGGACAGTTTAAAGGAAAACAAAAATTGAGGAAGTACTACTATAGACGATTCGAAAGCAGCCTTGTCTTTTCTCTTTTTGCGCACA
The DNA here is from genome assembly GCF_048128805.1 of Centroberyx gerrardi. Lineage (NCBI taxonomy): Eukaryota > Metazoa > Chordata > Actinopteri > Beryciformes > Berycidae > Centroberyx > Centroberyx gerrardi. The sequence continues at coordinate 33,876,435 of NC_135998.1, forward strand.
CACACACATTCGGTTCCAGAGGGAAAAACTCAGTCATGTGACGTAAACTTCACAAAAAACTGAACTCCATCCAGAGACGATCGACGCACCGATCTGGATGGAAGTGCTGCACTGAAAAACCCATCTGGAGTCACAGTCACTCTACTAGAATAAAGTAAATAAAGTAGAGTAAAGGCCGTGAAAACAAGCGGTATTTGTCACTGACCCCAAATCAGCACCTTATTTCTGCTATGATTCGTCAACAAGTCTAAATTTCAGTAGAAAGAACGCACGCTTTTATATATTTCCACTTTCAAGTCGCGCACTCTTCTCTTTTCTTTTATTTTCCTGCTTTATTTATCCCACCGAACACGCCGAAAACATTTGATGGGATAAATAACGCACGGAAATAATAGAAAAGAGAAGAGAAGAGAGGAGCGTGTGACTTGAATTTCCCTTATAAGATCTGTCAGTAAGGCCGTATTTACACTGGTATGAACGATTTGTAACGCTGCGACACAGATAACGCGAGAAGAAGAAAAACAAAAAAAAAAACTTTCCTGGCAGGACGTCACATGACTGAGTCTGTCCCGGTCGTCATTGGTCAGGTTTTAGCTACTTAACGCTGAGTTATAATGATGAAGGCTGAAAAAACAAAAACATCAACAACAGTGAATTATCTGAATTATCCAGTAGGGATGTTTGAACTCTGACTTCTGGTTGGCTAATAAATGTGTTTTCTGAATCTCCTTCATTATTCAAAACTCCAATGTTTTCTTCAGAATAGTTTCATATGATTTACAGCATCCATTCAAAATATTCTATGTATTCCTACCAGCTGCAGTAACCCTTGTTTACCACTAGATATTGTTGTTTCACTTGTTTTATTCTGTCTTAAAGGAAAAATCCACCCTACATACACTTTAACACTGTTAAAAAAACAGCTATTAGTGATGTATCTTGCATTTCTAGGTCCATTTTGTTGTTTGGTGATGTATTTTTAGACGACATGACATCACATTGAGCCGTTTACAGCGCAGCTACAGCGGAGTTTGATATGAGAAAATGTTTCAGGATGTAAAACATCAGCGGTAAACGTCAGGTTTTGGTGTCAGTCCCTCAGAATCAAAGAGCGAGGGCTTCTTTCTAGAGCCGCCATTTTGCACCGAGAGACGTTCAACAATCATACAGGGAGAAATCCATCGTGGAAGAGGAGAGAGACCAGTTTCTCCACCCACAGGAGCAGGAGAGAGACCAGAATGCATTGCAGCAGAGAGACAGGTTGGGGTTTGAGGAAGGGACGAATCTCACTTTTTCTGGCCTGGAAAAACTCTTGTTCTCTTGCTCCACCTACACTATACAGCACAGAGAACCTCCTTGGGTTGTCGAAAGGCATTCTGGGAAATCAACACTTCATCGCTAAATAACTCCTGGAACGCTCTGAACATCTCAGACTGATATCTAACTGTGTAAAAGGATCTGAGGACGGATTTTTCCTTTAAAGAAAAGCTCTGATGGAAACGTTTTGAGGCAGCAGACAGGAGCAACATTCGCTTCAGTCCGGGACGAGGAACTGGGACAAAAAAACAAAAGTAGGCAGCAGTAGAGAAAAAGCATAAACGCTAAAACGCTGTTGGTCATAAGTTGTGAAGTAACTGTCCATCTAAACCGTCTTAGAAACCGTTCCAGCAGTCAGTCACATGGTAACACTCCCGGGTCAGAGGTTTCAACTGCAAAAGATTTCCATATTTTTAAGTCATTTAGTCTTAAAATTTTGTTTTCTTCATTTTTTAAAGTGAAAAAATCTGCCAACAGGGCGAGAGGATTTCACTTGTTTCCAACGTTGTTTCAATTTTCACTTCAAATAAGTAAAACTGTCTTGAAATCGAGGGCGGATCACTCCGCCAGAGTCAAACAAGCTCCTGAAACAAGTTCATTTGCTTTGCAAACAAGAGACATTTTTAACATTCTCTCATCCCACTGGCAGTTCCCACTGAACAAGGTTGGGAAAAAAAGAAAACAAGCTTTTAAGACTCAATACTAGAGTATTTATTGGAGTGCTTCTTGCAGTGTGTGGCTCTGACATGTGAACTTGCACAGGAATTTTGTAGTGAATCATCTCCTGTTGGCTCATCCACTTCCCAGGTGTTTACATGACACATCGCAGCTTTCCCAGAAGCCTCTAGGCTCTTTGTTCCACTGTAAGCCTGCAGCAGCAGCAGCAGCAGCAGCAGGTTTAGGAAATTGCCCGAATCTAATTTAGATGAACGCTTTACTTTACTTGACAGCTCTGCAGAAACTCTGTTGGTCATTTCCTTTTGGGAAAGCCAGACCAGAGACTCTTGCACTTCTGTTCTACTCAGTTAAAGGTGAAATCCCTCCTGCATGTATAAATGGCCACAGTCAAACTTTAGGGGATGAAATTAAAGAAAAAGGGTAATAAACTGTACAGCAACCATTAGAATCTGAAAGATGAAAAACTATGAAGTGATCTGCCACCAGGTGGTGCTGCTCTGCAGTTTACTTACTGCTTTGCTGCACACTCTCTCAAAACATAAATATAATATACTGTATATATGGACAAATCTGCTCTAGTCATCTGTGCTGCTTTTGCAGTAAAATCAGAAAAGGATTTCTACTCATCAGCTCCCTGATGAAGCTCCACACTCAACTCAGACACTCCCGCCTGTCTGTGTCGTCATCGTCAAGCGAAACTCTTTTCCACAGGGAAATTCAAAATGTATTATGAAGCCCAGAAATCCTGCAGTTTCCCTCTGAGGAAGAACTAACTGAGGTTTCGTTTTGAGGTCTTCTGCCTTCTCTCTATCGAGGTTTACTTCCCACTTAAGTAATCGCTCGTGTTGTGAAGCTCACACAACTAAACCGTGTGATGAAACCGTCTCTAGAGAAGAGAGCGGTCCATCTGCCTGCTGCTCCTGGATCTGTTTCCTTTCCAGGCGACACTAAAAGGTCTAAAGGCAAAAAGATTCATAAAAACAGGAGTGGTGACTGATCTCTGAGTTTTGTTTGACAGTATGCGTCACCTACAGGCGATACGGACAGAAAACCACGACTATTGGCTGCTGTGGTTTTAGACGGTGGGCGAACATCTAAGGACGGACATTTGTATCACGGCGGTCGGACCACGGCGCTCTCAGTCAGCATCAGCACCGCCTCTAAGTAAGCGATTCAAAATGTACAAGACCCGGAGGAGGAAGAACTACTTGAGGCCGTTACCGATGTCGAAACACTTCTGCAATGATGTACATCTCTGCAAACTGTTATCCAGATAAACGTGGTTCAATATCTGGCCGGGCGTCTCGCTACGCTTCCTGTAGGCGGACATGTTGCCCCAAATGTTAAGGCCTTAACAGTTTAAAACGGAGAACAGTGGAAGATTTTAGTAGCAGAATGCGTTTAGAAAACTGGGCCCAGATCTGAATAAATAATAACCGTAATAATAATAATAATAATAATATCTAAGGTTCACGATCCAGGTTTCTCAAATTAAGGGTTGGGACTAGGGGCAGACCGATATATCGATTTGCCAATATATTATTATTATTGTTATTGACCTTTTATTAGATATCAGCCGGTCATGTTCACAGCCAATATGATGGAGGTTCCTCTCTGACCGCAGCTACAGGAAAGTCTGTAAAACCTGCAATTACATTTTATTTAGTAATTTAATTGTTCAGTTATGTTTTTTTATAAATTAGTTCTTCATTTAAAGGCAGTAAAGTCTCCCAGAGTTCCTCTACCAACAGGTGAACAGGTGTGTGGTGTCTCTCTGCCTTAAAGAGCTGCTGACACTAACAGAATCTCATCCGTCTGGTTTCAGTGGAGAGTTTTAGTGTCCCATGATGCTCTGAATGCTGTTTCAGAGGCTTTTACACCCTGAGGAGAAGAAAACTCTGAGGGGAAAGACTGGATACTTGTCATTTAAATTTAAAGATATTGAATATCCGCACAAAATATCTGTATTTGCCTTCAAACATCAATATCGGTCGAACCCTAGTTGGAACCTAAGATGGATTACAGGCCTGATTCTCCTTTAACAACAACAACTATGTTTTCTTCAGCTTCTCCGGCTTCTCTTTTGGCTCCTGCACTGAAAACATTAAGATCCCCTCCCCGAGGCAAAAAAATAAAAATAAAAAATGTAGGGAGGGAGCGGACAGAAGGTCGGAGCAGAGCCGAGTCCGTCCAGAGAGCGGCCGAGGGTAAAGACGAGTAGCGTTGGCAACCGATTGTTAGCTGGAAGTACAAAATACAAAAAGTCAATAAGAACAACAACAACAAAAAAAAAAGAAAGAAAATATCTGTACATAGTAGGTGTCTCCTCCTCCTCCTCCTCCTCCTCTGCTGTCTTTGTACGCTCCTCTCTTTACATCTTCGTTTCCTCCTCCAGGTCGCTGAGAAAGACGACTCCGCTGTTCCATCATCCCACAGGGGAACAGGGGCAAAGTCCAGCACTTAGATCTGCTGCCTTTTCCTTGGCATGAGAGAGAGAGTGTGTGTGTGTGTGTGTGTGTGTGTGTGTGTGAATGAGAGAGTGAGAGAGACAGGGGCAGAGATACGAGGGAGGAGACGTACGAGTTTCAGTTCGTCTCATTCGTTTTGTCCTCAGTCTGTTTGTCCTGCAGCAGAGTAATGAGAGACTCCCACGCTGCCTGGCACTGAGGAGAACAACAACAGAAGAAGAAGATGGGAGGAAAAACGAGAAGAAGAAGAAGAGCGGGAAAGAGGCGGGGAGAGAGGGAGTAGAGAGAGAAAGGGAGATGCAGTGATAGACAGAAGAGAAACATTTTAAGTCGTAATCAGTCGTAATCATTTTCATTTAAATAAATATCTACTCTGCTTCTTTCTATCTTCTTTCACACGTTTCCGGTTTGTTTGGAATCAAGAGAAGAAGAAGAACTGGGTAGTTAGCATGAGCAGCGATAGCCACCATGACTGAACAGACGAAGAGAAGAGAAACTCAAACTGCAGCAACAGAAAATCCAAGCTCCGCCCACACTGTTTGATTGACAGGTGATCTGCGGGATGTGCAGTGCAGAAACACCACAGCAGTGAGGCTGAGGGACAAAGATGGAGACTGAATAATAAAAATCTTCACTCTGTTACTACTTTCCAGAGTATGTAAATTAGATTTGGAGTCTATTTAGTTTCATAGTTGATAATTTAGTTGGCCAAGATGTTAAGGAGGAGTTTCAAAAGTATAGGTTTCTAAAAACAAACAATCTGAGTGTGTCTGATGTGTGAGAAGACACTGATGTCTTAAAGATGAGATGAAATGAAAAATGCCTTTTTAACCCTTTTAGATCACGTCCCCGGTCATACTGTGCACCTATTTAACAATATATGCCAAAAAAAATACCAAAAATCAATTTCATTGTATTCTTATATCAAAATTCAATCATGTTTTCTTCCTGTAAAACAAAATATGCCGTGTGCTTACGTAAGCATGCCCGTAACTAATTTCAACCAATAATATCATGACATCCACCCATCAATCAATCTTCAACTTTTAGCGCACAGAGCTAAGAGGCTAAGATTCATTAGTTAGCTAGCTAGCAGCAGCACGGTACTTCGGTGTGTCTTCGGGTGTTATGACACGCCCACTTTTCAACGTTCAAATCAAATTCCTCCCAACGTTACGTCCCGCCTGTCTTTCCTGTTTCACTCGGAAATACGTCACGATACGGAAGTTAGATACTCTCGAAATGCCGTTTCATCTCGACTTTAAGTCGTCTGCTCACCTTTTCATAGTAGTTGATGTTTTTGTCGGCCATGCCGGTGAGCAGCTGTTTGAAGTCTTGCCTCTTGTTGCTCTGCCAGCGCTCCCAGTCCGCCTTCAGGTCGGCGTTGAAACACTCCACTTTGTCCTGGCACTTCTCCACCTCCACCGGCACCTGCAGGGAGACAGAGAAACTACAACTACAGGGGCCTCGAGGGGACAAAATACAGGACTGAACCGCTACGACGCTCCACTAAAGCACGGGGCTAGAGCTACAGGAGCCTGGGCAGTACAGGATTAGCGGAGGGTAGATTTTGTTTTATTAGAGAGCAGAATTTGGCAAAGCGACAGAAGGATGCGGATCGGAAATTAGGGAAGAGGCTCACAGGCGTTCGGTCCTCCTGTTTGCGCAATACGGCGGCTTCCAGTCGGCCCTCGTACTCCGCTTGGCTCTGGTCTCTCTTCCTCAAAACGTTCTGAAATCAACAAAAAACATCAGCCGGTAAAACTTTAGAAGGCAAGTCAGGAAAACTCGACTGGGATTTTATTTAAAGTGTTCCTCTTCGTCCCCTCAAATGTCACAAAATCTGTTTTTTTGGTTTCTGGTTTTGTCGCTGCGTAATCAGTATGATGTACGGTGTCGCCGAAATGTTTCTGAAAGAGCTAATATGAGAGAAAAATGAGAGAGAAACAGAAAGAGAGAGAGAGAAATATTCTGTGAAAAATGTGAACAATTAAGAGAAGATATTTTTCCCCAAAATCTTGGAAAATGTACCAGACTTTAATGAACTTGAAAACCAAGAATAATGTGTCTTCATGATCACCTGCAACTGACGGCTCAATATTTCACAGCAGGCTGAATTATAACCTGCCAACACTGTTTTATAGTTTAATTTCTTTCCCTGTTTTACTATCTATCTGATTGTTATGATCTTATAGTAATTTACTGTTTTCATTATTGTTTTTATGAGAGAGTGAGAGAGACAGAAAGAGACAGGCAGAGAGAGAGAGAGAGAGAGAGAGAGAGACAGAGAGAGAGAGAGAGAGAGAGAGACAGAGAGAGAGAGAGGAAGAGTCATGCTGAATCAGGAGGAAGGAGGAGAAGACAGGAAGTGACACGCCGAGTCTGTGACTCCACTTCCTCTAATATCAGGATCAAAGGTGACTCAGCTGCAGAAAGTCAGTCTGTGTTTTTACGTCTTTCTCTGACTGTGTTGCGACATGAAGGACGCACTCTGACACAATGTGTGTGTTTATATGCCTGAACTGTGTGTGTGTGTGTGTGTGTGTGTGTGTGTGTGTGTGTGTGTAAAGACACTTGTCTGTGTGTCTGTGTTCTTAGTAGTTAATATTTAAACGAGTAAAACAACCTGAGAAATTATTAAATCCACAAAAATGTCCTCACCGTTACAGAATCAACACAACTTGGGAAAAACCCTGTTCTTGCATGTGTGTGTGTGTGTGTGTGTGTGTTTGCACCTTTACAGTAGGAGGGTAAACCATTTCTTTTCTCATATTTTCCCCCCAAAATTACAGCTGACTGGGTGGAAAAGGCAGAGCTTTACGGTGACTTTTATATTGTTTTCTGTTTTTATTTAAGAGCACTTTTCACTTTTCTATGTAGTATGAACATATTTTTAGGAGCTTTCCACCTTCAAACAAACACAGAGCGCTGCCTGTACGGTTCCCCCCCGTCCCGCTCCCCCCCGTCCCGCTCACCTTCATGGAGTCGATGTAGAGGACGTACTCTCTGAGGACGGGCAGGAAGTCCTGGCTCATGTTCTCACTCAGGTCCTCCAGCGCGCCGCAGCACGTGGTCACGCAGCCGGCCACGCCCTCCAGGGGGCGCCGCAGCTCGTCCTCCGACCCCGCCCAGCTGGAGTACACCGCCCCGTACTCACGCAGCTCCGTCAGGTACTCTGGTGGAGGGAGAGAGGCAGGTAGACAGACGAGTAGAGATGAGCAGAGCGAAGAAGAAAGAAAGACAAGAAGAAAGGCAGGGATGAGATGGTGCGTTCGTGCGCTGGTGGGAAGGTCCGGCATCTGGGACTTCAGTCTCAAGTCTTGAGGCACAAGTCTCAAGTCAAGTCCCAAGTCAAAATGTGGATTACCAAGTCAAGTCCATGTCATTAATGTTAAGTCTCAAGTCTAAATGTAGAACAGCAAGTCAAGTCAGAACAAATCAAGAGTCCAGCATCAATTTAATATCTTAAAGAAAACTAAATATCTAGGACTTTTCAATACAATATGGTTTTAATAGGATACAAACTTGGTAAGAGCATCATGAGTTTGATTTCTATAATCAGTTTCAACTTCAATAAATTCAGTCATTCCATACAAATTCAGAAAACAGAATTTAAATTCAGTCGTCTGGTGGAACAAATCTCATCACTTTCAATCTAAGTCATTTACACAAACACAAGATCTCAAGTCAAGACTTTAGAAACCTTTTCAAGTCATCAAAGTACAAGTCAGAGTCAAGTCCCAAGTCACCAGAACCCAAGTCAAGTCGAGTCTCAAGTCTTCTCTTCATGCATCAAGTCAAGTCTCAAGCAATTAAAACTGGGACTCAAGTCTGACTCAAGTCCAAGTCATGTGACTCGAGTCCCCACCTCTGCTGTTGACACAAAACTTTATGTTTCACCTTGTTGAGAAGGTTAAAGGTCAGCGTTGTGTCATAACTGAGAAACAGGTAGCAAAACTTTCTCAGAGTTTCCGACTTCATCATCCAGATGTATTTCCGATATATCCAGCAGCACAAAGAGACCATACACTCTTAAATCAGTCGTTCCACTGTCTCTAATGCTTTCTACCTGTCTATGCAAGGTTTTCAGGTGACGGAGCACTCTCTCTGGCGGCCATGTTGGAGGTCTTCAGCTCCTGGGCAACAACAGGTGTGAACAGTGTAGTTGCATTTCTACAAGTACAACTCGTCCGTCTCTACAGAATTGAACAGACGGTTAATTTCTGTCTGTTTCTGACTGAACTGATCATTTCATCACTGATCCATCTGATTGATTTAGTGTTTAGATAATGTCAGCTTGTTGGCTAGCTAACCATAGTATCTGGTCAGCTAACATCACTGTCTTGTTGTTAACACATCTGATTAGCACACTAGCTAACGTAGCTAGAAGCAGCTAGCGTTAGCATGTTCACATTAACATCAGTGTGTTTGCCGGCTAGTTAGCTAGCTAACAGTTTGTTCAGGTTAACTGAGCTGACTCTTCTCAAGCTACAACTCAGAGTGTTTTGGAGTAGAGACTAGGGCTAAAGACAAGACAGTTTACTGTGTCACAGTAACCAAATCCACCTTATCACACTATTCACTTTTACTGAGAACGTTACTGAATGGATCTGCAGCCACACTACAACAAGCTGCATCAGCTAGCTCTCTGTTTCTAGCTTCTTGTTATTCTTCAACATTATTTGCACACAGCTCTGCAATGTTCCTCCATGATGGTGCAAGATGTGGTTGACAGGAGATTTGTGACACAACAGCTCAGCCTCTGTATCTCTAACAGTCTCCGTGCCTCATGTGGTCTCTGCCAGTCTTTCTATAGAAATCCCACATGAAACGGCCTGCTGGTTCACAGAACTGTTGGTAAACTGTTGGTGAACTGCTTAATGTTCACTGTGGAACCAGCAAAACATACTTACTGGTATACTACATATATTTCATATGTAGTAACTCAAGCAATTGAGACTATATTGTAAGTAGAAACTGTAATTAAATCCATAAATGTGAATTGAAATTGTCAGCAGTGTGTTTACATAACCCAGAAATTCTAGTCCTTTCATTGTTTTAGTATTTTTTTATTATTTCTACTGTTTTTATAGCTCATTTAATATTCCATTTGTATGCTTACATGCTATTTTCTTTTCTTTTTCTCTGCTGAATCTTATTCGATTTTGTTGCTGCAACGACCCACTTTCCTCACGGTGGTCGACCTGGCACCTGCCTGCCTCAAAATCATAGACCGGAAAAATGTCTAAAAAAAAAAATAGCGATGTTGGAATCAAGTATTGTTCTCGATTCCAGTTTGAAGTAACTCTGGTCTACACAACTTCTTCTGTTTCTGTTGTCACATGACGGTACGACTATAAAAAAGTGATTTGATCTAAGTTCACAAAATGCTAACTGGCTAACGGTAATTTGTGGGCTGTTAGCATTTTGACCCTCAATCAAATCAGTTGTTTATAGTGTTGCAGTCGTCTGACAACAGGAACAGAAAGATATGTCAGTGACAACATCTGTATTGTGTTATAAATTATGTTGAAACACAATAGAAGTGATGACAGACAGAAACTTGGCTTCTTAACATTGCTGGCAATGGTGAGAACCGATCTGTAACCTGCAGAAGAACGTCAGCCATGTTTGTGAAAAAGGTTTATTCTACAGTAACCACAGGTGTGACCAAGTCAACTCTGCTCGAGTCCCAAGTCAGTCCCAAATCTTGAGGAACAAGTCTCAAGTCAAGTCCCAAGTCTAAATGTGGATTACTAAGTCAAGTCCGTGTCATTAAAGTCAAGTCTCAAATCTAAATGTAGAACAGCAAGTCAAGTCAGAACAAATCAGGAGTCCAATATCAATTTCCAGTATCAATGTCTTATAGAAAAAAATATATTGTTTTAATAGGATAAAAACTTGGTAAGAGCTAGGGCTGAAACGATTCCTCGAGAAACTCGAGTAACTCGATTACTAAAAATCATTGATGCAAATTCTTTGCATCGAAGCTTCGTTTAATCCATATAACTATATACACACTCAGTGTTTCGCACGGATGATTATTACTGTTGCACAACGCGCTGGAGAAAGAGAGAAAATAGCGAGGGGCGAAGAGAAGAGACAGGCCAGAGAAAACGACAGAAAGTGTCCAAAGTTTCGGATCCAGTGTTGCCAACTTGGCGACTTTGTCGCTAGACTTAGCGACTTTTCAGACCCCCCTGGCGACTTTATTTCTCAAAAGCGACTAGCGACAAATCTGCCGACTTTTTCTGACCATGGGAAGCAATGTTAATGTGTTGAATCCCAAAGCATTTGGCAATAAATTGGTTCGGCTGATGCCGGTTTTCTCTACTTGCTTGTCTAATCCAGAGAGGTCTGACGATCACAGCGCTTCCCACACACAGCGTAGCTCCCTCCCTCCGCTGAGAGCAGGGACTGTAGGATAGGGTCCACTTGTAATTACTACCGGCGTACGCCGAAACTGGCCCGGGTGGGCGGAGTCAGCACTTAATATTAAAACGGGATGAGATGAAGGCTAGTAAAGAATGCACGTTAATTATGGCTATATGTAATGGCTAGTTAAGAACGTAAATCAATATGGTGGCTAGTTATGATGTCCCTAAGTTAGCTAAGTTTTGCTCAAGAAAATAACCACAGAAAATAAAATGCTGCAGTCAATTTGTGAAAGCCTGAGCTTCATTCATGTTATTATTATGATAGTCACACACACATACACACACACGCACGCACACACACACACACACACACACACACACCTACTCCCCTCACAGTGATGCATAAAATACCCCAGAAAGCAAAATATCAGGTGGTGTAAGTAGCAATTGGAGCCTAAAATGCACCAGTCCAATACAGCAGGTATATTCAGTTTAGTTTGATTGCAGTGAGTAGGGTCAGCAGGTGTAGGGCAACCCTTCAACATAGCAAATAAATGTATATTAGCCAGTCTTATGAACTTGTATGATATTTAGGCCTAGTAATAAATATCAATAATAATAATTATTTCACCTCGTTTTCAGTAAATCACAGTGTCGTATGGACAGCTTCGTGCGGACAGCTTTTCTCTTTTGTATATTTACTATTGCTCTTTAATAAAGCAAAAGTATTTCTTACCCGATTACTCGATTAATCGATGGAATAATCGGTAGAATACTCGATTACTAAAATAATCGATAGCTGCAGCCCTAGTAAGAGCATCATGAGTTTGATTTCTATAATCAGTTTCAACTTCAATAAATTCAATCATTCCATACAAATTCAGAAAACAGAATTTAAATTCAGTCGTCTGCTGGAACAAATCTCATCACTTTCAATCTAAGTCATTTACACAAACACAAGATCTCAAGTCAAGACTTTAGAAACCTTTTCAAGTCATCAAAGTACAAGTCAGAGTCAAGTCCCAAGTCACCAGAACCCAAGTCAAGTCGAGTCTCAAGCAATTAAAACTGTGACTCGAGTCCAAGTCATGTGACTCGAGTCCCCTCCTCTGACAGTAACACACTCGAACACAGATTCTGTAATTCTCCATGCAAATTAGATGATCATTTTTATGGGTGATAAAAATAAGAGATAATTAAGAGATAATTAAGAGAATCCGCCCACATGAAATGCTTTGCGGTTATTTAAAAAAAAAAACTGAAATATGTATCTAGACGACGACAGCGCTAATGGCTCTAATTTCTGCAGCGACCCGATGATTCAATGTCATTACAACATATTATTTTTAGAATTAGAATCAGACCACTAAAGCTTATTTGCAGTATGAAGTGATGAACGTACTCTTGAACTATTTCATTCTGTAATAAAAATGTTCTGACTTGGAAAATTACGTACACAAGTGCCAAGTGTGATGCCTAATATTCTCAAGTTGTTGCTTCACCGCTGACTGTGACCACAAATCGCAGGATGCCGTTTGACTTGCAGCTTTTTGCAGCGTGCATGAACATCGACTCCAATCGACAAGCAGGGAACTGAAGACAGACGGACACAGACGGCACATAAACCTGTTTCCTACAGTTCTGCAACATTAAAATTTAGTTATGTAGTTCGCCTGGCGCTCCGGCCGGACCGGGAATCAACTTTCTCCCCTCCGTCTCCCCTTTCCCACAGTGGAGAGGGCGGATCTGGATCTGGATCTGCCTGTCCAACTGCAAAATCTTTATTTGGAAATTAGACATCAGAGAGGCTGATGGCTGTGGTCCAGGCTGCCGAGGCAGGAATGCATGGAAAGTGTTTTTCACACACACACACACACACACACACTCACGAGCCGACAGTATCTACAGCTCCCATCTCTTCTCCTCCAATACGGAAACAAGTACCTTCTGTAAACACTGCAGATTCACTACAGACTACAAGACTTCTGAAACGCCAAAACAGACGGAGACATCGCAGCATCTCACTAGACGACGGGCTTTTACAGAATTATGAGCTCTGTAAATATTAAGCCAGTGGCTGTCAACCGTCGACACCCGAGAGTCTGCAGGTTTTTATTACAACCAAACACTACAGCAGCTCACTTCACCCATTAAAGTGATGCTGAACTCTGGTAGTCTCTTGGGTTGTGTCTCTTCCTCCATGATAAAACCCCAAAATCAGTGATTCTGTAATCTGTTGCTCCGGTAGAGGAGACTGGAGAATTGTGTGTTTTTTCTCTCTCCATTCACTGCCGTTGTCTGGAGGAACAGTCTGAAAATCACTTCTAGCACATAAAGGAAAGCAGATTTTTGACGATATATAAAAAAACGAATCTCTCACTTTTTTTCGCCTATTTAAAATGATTGATAAACAGATTAATTTCTTCGATCCATCGGCATAAACATAAAGAAAGCCATTCACTTATAAACAATTCAAGCAGCATGACTAGTTTCACTCAGCTGGCTCACGAGTTTAGTGAGCCAAATTGGTGACAAAAATATAGTTTTTGCAAAGACAATTTGTTGGTTAAGGGGGCGATTTCAACAAATCTATTCAACAAATCTGCCGAAAACACCAATGAAAAAGCGTCGCGCCAACGGTTCAAACTTTAGTCCCGCCCCCACAAAGGCTCTGATTGGCTCGATCGTTTCTCAGAGCGAGAACAAGCCGTTGACGAGGGAAACACCAGACTCTCCGAATCCCTCGCCAAAATCTGAAGAGCGGAGTGACGAGGTTCAGGAGTCTGGAACCGGGAGAGCAGCAGAATAAAAATGGAGCTAACATCGCGATTCATATTTTCGATACATCGTCCCGTCTCTATCAACCGCCACCGGCAAAGGTCATCTTTACGGTCCGTCCAGTCACCTGTCTGCTCCTTCAGGATCCTCTGAGCGATGCGGTCGATGGTTCCCAGCTTCTGGCTGAAGGTGTCCAGGTACTCTCCCATGGCGCAGAACTCGGCCGGCCGCGCCCGCAGCTTGTAGCCGCCGGCCACCTGCTTCACCGACTCGCCCACCTTGGTCAGCAGAGCCAGGCCCTGCCGCTTGTTCAGGTCCTGCACACACACACACACAGACACAGCAACACACACGTTATGAAAAGACACACACACACACTCACACAGTGCAAGCGTGAACACACACTCAGTCATCTGCACTCGATAAAATACCCGAGAGGACATTCTTCATTCTGTGAACAGGCAAAGTGCATTTTTACATAAAAATCCTGCAGTAGAGTTGACCTTATTTATATTTCACATTTAGTAATCCATATTTAAGTGAGCAATCAAGACTGCTGGTAATACCTGGAAGTAACAACTGTGAGTAAATAGATGTTAGTAATCAATTCTTCCCTTACTTCCCACTCTTACAGCTCCATTTCTACGTTTTCAGGGCAAAAGTTAAAACATACTTATTCCCTAAATCCTTCCTAATGTACTGTTTTATTTCCTTTGTATTGTTTCATCCTTGTTTTATACTATCTTATATGACATTATATCATATTCTATATGATATGAGCTGTTGTTACTGTTCTTTTAAGTTTTTCTTTTGTAAAGTGTGCTGGGACTTGTGATAATGCACTTTAAATAATGCACTTTGAACTATAGTTTATTTAACGTGTTGAAATTGTCAGCAGCGTGTTTACAAAACCCCACAGTTGTTCCCATTCTATTTTATTGCTTTCTTGAATTACTTATTCCATTATTTCTATGCGCTGTTACCCATTTTATATTCTACTCGTGTGCTTATGTTCTACTTTCATTTCCCTGGTGAATCCTGATATTTTACTGCCGCCAACGACCTCGTTTTTCCCCACGGGGATCAATAAAGTCTCGTCTTGTCTTGTGTCTTGGCTAGCTCAAGAGTCAGGATTTGTGGATGATGACAGACGTGGATAAATCACACACACACACACACACCTACACACACACACACACACACACACACACATTAATATAGCAATAATAGCTGAGAGGACATTCTTCAGTCTGTGGATATGTTTAACAGAGGTTTCAAAACATTCGAGCCACAGCCAAGTTATCTCAGTTACCACAAGAGTTGGCAGAGCAGCCGGTAAAGTCGGCTCACACTCCAACACGCCTTTAACCAATCAGATCGCTCGGGGGAGACTATCTGTTGTATAATTAAACACAATTTAGTGCACGTTGGTTTCTATTTTTAAAGGCTAGGAGGGAAGAGGAGGCATGATTAAGAAAAATATAATAGAGTTTGCACCTCTTAGTGAGCCAGTGATATTGACACTGTTCCACACTGTTAACTGTATTGATACTGTATTGAACTGTATTGATACTGAAATAGTTTGAACAAAGTCTCAAGATTTTGAGTCACTGCCTCATGCCAAATAGATTGCCTATTGTGCCATTGCTTATTACATGCATGTGTTATACTTAATTAGTATAGTTTATTTGTTTATTGGAAAATCAATAAAATATACGGTGCCTTGCTCAAGGGCGTTTCAGTGGCAGTTGTTGAGGGATTCGAACCGTTGAACGCTCCATGTCTGGGTCATTTCTGAACGAAGCTGAAAGTTGCCTGGTAATTCATTTTCAATTAATGTGAAATGAAATTAACGAATGAGTGAGGAAGCAGAACCAGAATTTGACAAAAAAAAAAAAAGTTAAGAATTACACAAAAAGCAGAAAGACGAAAAAGCGCTTCAGTGGGGATTCAGATTAAAAAAAGAAGGTGCTCTTTGGTACGGGACTCTCAAAATTATACAAAAAAAGAAGGAAAGGACCAAGGCAACTCGTCTTCAGCTGCAAAAGTTAAAAGGGCTTTATTGCATGCATTTGTTAAAAACTCACATTGGAGTTAAAAACTTTGTTAAAAATTGAAGAAGAGTTGCCTTGGGCCTTTCCTTCTTTTTAGTATGAGGTTAATAATTACATCTGAATGAGTCTGTGTTTTTTATCAACCTCACACAGACAGGGAGAGAGAGAGAGAGGAGAGAGAGAGAGAGAGAGAGAGAGAGAGAGAGAGAGAGAGAGAGAGAGAGAGACAGAGAGAGAGAGTTCCTTTACCTTAGCAGAGAGGAAAGCGTTCAGATGAGGGTTGAAGGACAGGACTGGATGGTCAGCGACTCGCTTCAGGAACTTGTCCAGAGCTTTCATCCTCGTTTCCACAAACTCCTCCGAGAAACGATCCACTACTCCCTTCATCACAAACTTCTCTGGTAACGGCTGGAGAATAGAGGAGAGGAGAGGAGAGGAGAGGAGAGGAGGGGAGGAGAGAGGAGGGGAGGAGAGAGGAGGAGAGGAGAGGAGGGGAGGAGAGGAGAGGAGAGGAGAGGAGAGGAGGGGAGAGGAGGGGAGAGGAGAGAGGAGAGGAGAGGAGGGGAGAGGAAGAGAGGAGAGGAGAGGAGAGGAGGGGAGGTGAGAGGAGGAGAGGAGAGGAGAGGAGAGGAGGAGAGGAGAGGAGGGGAGGAGAGGAGAGGAGAGGAGAGGAGAGGAGAGGAGGGGAGGGGAGGAGAGAGGAGGAGAGGAAACAGAGGTTTCTCAGTGGAAACCATGACAGGAAGCCGTGTGTTATCAGCATATCTGTATCTGAGGTCATGTGACCAATCTGGGGTCATGTGACCTACTGGGATGAGGTGGGTTGGCTGGCTGTCCTCCAGCTTGATCCTCAGCCAATCAAAGTCCTGGTAGCGCCGTCTGACGCAGTACTCCGGCAGGTCGAACTCTATCCTCGTCGTCTGCAGGAACAGACAGAAACACAAAGATCATTATGATGCAGGTGAGGACACACTCCTGACTTTTAGTAGACACTAAAACACAAACCCTAAACTTACAATACACTCTTTACACAATAAAAAGGTTTTACTGTCCACAGCACTAAACCATAATACCGGGTATTAGACTTGGGCCGATGTTTGATAATATCGAATATCGCAATGTTTTGTGAATATCGCGATATTTTTGATATTATCGATTATGAATAATAATTATTAGAAAAGAAAATAGACTAAAATTACACATCTTTGTTTTTCATTATCATTATTACTATTAAAAATTTTACATTATGTGAAGGAGGTGGATAGGTTTACTGATCAAAACCAATAAATCAACAATGACAAACAAATTAAAAACTCACTTTCCGGTCTGATATATAACACCTCTTCACTAGATGTTTCTGTTGGATCTCTGCTCTGATTAGCGAGCTTATCTATTGTGAAATCTATTGTGGCTCTATTGTCTCTATTGTGAAAATCTGACTTTATTATTTGTATCCATTACAGGCACCGTAAGCCGTGCCAGAGATCTGCCAACTTGTCACCAGTCCTTGATCGCCGATAGAAATTGATAAAAGTCATTGATTACGTAATGCCCCTTTAAGAATGACAAAATAGTCTCACTTTGATGAGTTTATCATGTTTCTAATATTTTAAAGGACATGCAAATAGACACACAGTGGCACACAATGGGCAGAAGTACTGTATGAACACATTAAAGTGGACCGAAATGACCTCGAAATGTAGGTCACACACACACACACACACACACACACACACACACACACACCTTCTGACACGTCAGCGTTAAAGATCCCCTCCATTAACACTGGCTGTTTAGACTCAGATGTGATATTTGCTTTAAGCCCTTCAGCAGAAGCAGCATGGTGCGCGTAGCAACCGTCGCCATGACGCCAGCCGACGGCGCCTGGCACCGCCTCAGAATCTGGTTCTGTCATTATGGGATGGAAAGGCTAAAACTCTCCGCTGAAGTCAAAACAAATAGAGTTGTTTCAGGCGGACAGGGCGAAGTGAGGGGGAGGAGGAGGAGGAGGAGGAGGAGGAGGAGGAAGAGGAGGAGGAGGAGGAGGAGGAGGAAGAGGAGGATCCACCTGGCAGATACAAACTATTAAATAAATCTCCTTCACTGAATATCAGGTGTGTACGGAAGCCCACTGAGGACAAACACATTTTATTTTTCCTGTGATAACAAGTTAATTTTCTTTGTTTATTTTAGATTAACTAATGGGCATAGAGCAATTATCTCATTATTATTATTATTATACATTATTATTTTTAAATAATTTAATTTAAGTTATTAAAAGTTATTATAAGTAATGAAAGTTTCAAAAATAAAAGAAATATTTAATAAAAATTTTAAAAAGTACAATTATTATATATTATTATACATTATACAATTATCTCATGATTTGGAGCTCCTTGGGTACGGAA
Organism: Centroberyx gerrardi; assembly: GCF_048128805.1. Lineage (NCBI taxonomy): Eukaryota > Metazoa > Chordata > Actinopteri > Beryciformes > Berycidae > Centroberyx > Centroberyx gerrardi. The sequence continues at coordinate 33,894,515 of NC_135998.1, forward strand.
GCCCACTGAGGACATATAGCCTACTCACACATTTTATTTACGCTGTTTTCCTGTGATAACGAGCTAGATAACAGTGTCATTTTCGCATTATCTGGAGATTAAGTAATGGGTAGAGAGTAATAATGTCATTATCTCGAGAAAAGTAAACTTTGGTTTCCCGAGATAATGACATAATTTTCGCATTATCTGGAGATAAACCAATGGGCAGAGAGTAATTATCTCATGAAAACTAACCCTAACCCTTTGTTTTCCCGAGATAATTCATGAATTTATATTGTTCCACTGCATCAGACTTGACTTGATGACTTACTGACTGAAAATCCCTGAACACTGACAGGTCGGCCGACTGATGTTGGGTTCTAACACAGTGAGCATCATGATGTTCAGTGTTTGATGTTAGATGGAACAAAGCCTGCAGGACAGAGAGCAGAAGCTTCCACTGCAGACAGGATTTCTATCTTTGAGGAACAAATCCTGCAACAATCGAGGAGATTTTGGCTCGTTTGGCAAGTAGCCGGCTGGCTATTGTCACCTCATTAACTATGCATACTGTCGACCAATCAGAGCGTTCTTTAAAACCTGGGTGTAGGTGACATCATTTACATCAGGAAGTAGAGTGGAATTCTAAAATTCTGTTTGATTCTGTTGAAACCAGAGGAAAGTTTTTCAAATTTCCACCATGCTGACAGGTGGAATAATTTGCGAAACTTTACATTAACAGGTCCTTTGTTAAATTAAACCATGAAATTGAGCAATGCAATTCTCAATTTAAAGACCTTTAAACCTAAGTGGGAAAAGGTCCTACACTCTGCAGCAGCTGCATCACTGTTAAACCAGGAAGCCCGCATCGTAAAGCACCTGACACCAGGCAGAGACCGTAACCATGACACCAGCCAATAGCAGACCTTGGTGGAGACTCTGTAGGTGATGTAGGTCTCCATGGTGGAGACGTGCTTCTTCGGGTCGTCGACCGTGACGAAGAGGTCGCGGGTTTCCGTGGAGGCGTAGGGGTCGCGTGCGTCCGCCTCCGGGTCGTCGTCCAGCTGCAGCCGGTTGAACAGCGAGGACGCCGAGGCGGGACTCGACGTCTCCACCGGCGTGCCGTTGGTCAGGCCGGCTTCCTGCGGGGACAGAGAGCATGGTGAGATCACATTCGGACGCCGCCATGGGAAAGCGGCGAACAAAGAGCCGATAGAAACGACGGCCGATGGTGATGTTGTTGTTTTTTTTTTCTCGGTCAATGGGACTGTTGTTGAGCCGCATGCCGTGCAAACACACGCGCATGCGAGCAGCATCATCTGACACAACACCTCTGTTCTCGTCGGAGTGAATGGAACACGTTTTTTTGGAGGGACTTGTTGCGGGACGGGTGCATTTCCTAAGAGAGAAAACCCCAACTGTGGGAAAGAGGGGACTGCAACCATCTTTTAGCTTATTTTCTTTATAATAAATGATGGACTTTTAGTTTAGACACACAAGACTGTTTTGACAGCGAATGTCATCTAGAAGAAGTTGTTGTCAAAAAGTGCAATATAAATAAAGATAAGTATCATCTTTTAAATCTCTTCTTACAACGTACTTTTACCGTAAGGCCTTTTTATAACCTTTGACTTTTATTAATTTTTCATCCCTGTTGCCTTGTTGTATTACTATATATTACAGTTAACAGTGAATGTTAACCCCATTTTCCAGAGTTTTTCTCTCCCCTTCTAAAAGTCCCTGTGGATTATTACCTGCTAGCGTGAAGAAAAGGTGATCATGTGACTTACAGTAGATCCCTTATCTTCCCTTATTCTAGACGCCACTTTCATTCAACTCCAAACGATATCAAAACCAAATTTGCCTTAAAAAAAACATTACTTTGTGAATAGAATGTAGTTTCTATCCAAATATCCTATCCAAAATTCAGAAAGCCCTCAATGGACAAACAAGGCAAGAGTAGGCGTGTCTGACTTGGGTGAAAATACAAACACTGGAACAAGAAAGTAGGAAAAACTCTGTAGAAGCATCATGATTACAAGGTCAGATTCTGAAGAGAAAAAAAAAAACTTTCACTCAGCCAGTTTCACCCAAAACTCTCACCACAATCTATTTTTATGTTTATATCCCAATTCCCGCCTTAGACGGGACATTTCGCACCAATCACTGACTTCCTCTGTGGAAACGTCCCGCCTCATTTCAAGCCTCTCAGCTGAGGAAGAGTTTCACTGCCTGAAAGTATTTCCTATGAAATGGATTACAACAAGGTGCTATGCAACCAAGTTTCATTCTTTCTTCATGTAGACGTACGAATCAATCAGACCTGATGATAGTAAAAAGATTGTTTTTTTATCTGCTATACGAGACCCATTTAAAACATTAGAAAATGTAGGTAAAATGTGGGACATTTATGAAATCCCTCTAGCTACAGTTTGCCACAAAAACACAGGAATTTCAAATGGGAGAGAGGGCAAACTGGAAAATGGGCTTAACATTCACCATGACTGAAATTATCTTTTAAAGCTGCATTAGACACGTTGGTGCCTCCAAATGACAGCGAGAGGCAACTGTTTGAAAAATCTGAACTTCAGTACCCAGAAATCCTGCACAGTGAGGTCAGTGAACGTCACACGTGGGTAAACAGGGAGAATCTACAGAGTCTCAATTAGAGGAGTTGGAGTGCCGCTGTCCCATGTTCCTCGTGGTTTTCTTCCTGTTTTAGTGATAGTAGAAGAAAGGGCCACAACAGGAAGTGCACCTGCTGTACATTTCAAACAAATACTAAATTTGCACCATGCAGGCATTTAAAAAAATAAAATAAAAACAACGGTTGCACTCTTGTTCTTTGGAGTTTATGTTTATGTCATCCCACAACTGCTGTTTCTGTTCAGGCTCACTCACTGCCACACCCACTTTTATTGCCTGGAGTGTGTGAGTGTGTGTGTGTGTACATCTTCCCAATGCAATCAGTGTCAAGAAAAGTGCTACACACACACACACCCCTCTCTCTCCATCACTCATGCATCCTCTCTCTCTCTCTCACCACACACACACACACTCTGCATCTCTACATTTCCTCCCCTCTCTCTCTCTCTCTCTCTCACACACACACACACACGCACACACACTGCCTGCTGACTTTAGTGCTCTTTTCACACTGTGGTGCTAACCTGCAGATAATTACATTGCATTGCATCATGACATCACTGTGAATGAGTAACCAGGCCAAAACAACACAGTCAGGCTCAGGTAGGCAGGGTGAAAAATAAAAATAAAAATAAACTTGGGATAGCCAAAACATTTACATACAGAGTTACACTGCAGCTACGGCCGCGCAATGTGGTTGAAATCAATATCATAAGGATAGCATAAGGATATTTTTCGATATTGATATATATCACTATACGGCTAACAATCACATGTTGACTAGTCAAATCAATGTTCATCCCATTGAACCGAATGGTAATGTTAGCTGTGATGTCAAACAAAACTGACATTTTCAAATAATATTCCTTAACTTCTGGTCCAATGCTGGCCTCTCTCGTTCAGCGTTGTCATGACAACAACATATCCTCCGCAGCGATACCAGCTAGGTTTGCTAACATGCTAATGTTGACTAGAAGAGCTAGAGAGAGAGAAGTACAGTCTTTGATAAAGCTAACGTTAGCCTCGTCGCTAACGTTAGCTTTCAGTTGAGTTTTGACGGTTTGCTAACAGACTCATCTGCTCAGTTCTCAAGCAAGTGTGACAGACTTCACAGCCTTAATGTCCAGACTTGCGTTACCACAGAAACTAACCCTTAAAATGCTATAATCGCCGTTTTATGGTGTAACGTTACTAGGCAAATTACCACAGCAAACAGTGGAAGAACCGATCTATCCATTCAGGTTCTGTAGAAGTGACACCATTTTCCCGGCATATAAATGTGCTGGTGCATTAAAATTTGTGCTGTTTGGAGGATTATATACATGCCGAATTTACCAGAACACCCTACAGATTAGTAATAAAGTCTCAAGTTATATTTACCAATGTGTGTTTTTTCGCCGATAAGCAAGGCAGAAACAAATTGCCAGATTTTTTGAACAGACCTTGGCCTGACATTCTCTCTACAGGCAGCACGGAGGCGTTAACCCTAACAAAGGGAAATGTTGAACACAATAACAAAATAAAGAATTAGAAAACATGAAGGAGATTTTTCTAGCGAGGTTAGTTGACATATTCAATAATGACAGAACTGTTATTTACAAGCCGCTTATTGTTGCTGTTGGTTAGCTAGAAGGGGGCGTGGGAGGGTCCAGCACTGTGATAGGACGGCCTTCAAACAACAACAACAACAACAACAACAACATCAGCCTCGACCCGCTCCTGTGTTTCTGAATGCAGAAATCTCTGCAGCGTGCTCCGGCTGCTCACTTTGTTTCACTCACTACCATTCAGGAACCTGCTGATATTTACTAGTCAGATTATGTTTCAGTAAAGCAGAAATGTGTAAAGCAGAACTGTTACACATTTAACCTTTAAAATGTTTCATGCCTCATTTTGTTCAGCTTTTAAATAATTTCTGCTTGTTATCATCAGATTAGACAGCAGAACTGTGTGTCACGATATCCTACAAATCAACATATCATGATTCCACTGAGAAACTATAAACAATAATATTGAATTATCGCCCAGCATGCAACAGTGATGCAGTGGTAAATCAAAAGGAGGCTGAACTATCAACAAAAGGCAATCAACCACCAACACACACAAACAAAATCAATATTTTCATGAAATTAAATTAATTCATGCTTTTCTCCCCTTTAAAAAACATACAGTATCTCCATGCATCAGTTGGACACTACTTACTTGGATGTATATGATACATTTAGCTCAAAAAAGACTCATGTCTGTTATAATCAATTTAGAGCAGCAGAATTGTGTGTCATGATATCCCAAAAATCGGCATATCAAGACGATACGATTCCACTGACAGACGATAAACCATAATATTGAATTATCGCCCAGCCCTGCCCCACTGTCAGAAAACAGAGCTGGTTGACATTTTCTCCACCTGAGACCCTTCACAAGGTTAATTAAGCTGCTTTTGGGATAGATTTGGGACGGGACAGATTTATTCCCCACAGTGATGCAGTGGTAAATCAAAAGGAGGGTAAACTAACTACAAACAAAAAAACAAAAACATTAATTCTTCATGCCTTTCTCCCCTTTAAAACACAATATCCTCATGTAACTTGCATCAGTTGGACACTACTTACTTGGACGATACATTTAGCTGAAAAACACTCCTGTCAGCCTTGAAACCCTGTTGCTAAAAATGACTTTCTGTGTGTTTACCCTCCTCTACGCCCCCCGGTTCCCCAAACACCCGTCAGTTGGCTCTACCTTGTCCGCCCCGCCGCTGCCGGGGATGTGGCCGCCGACTGTGACATCTGGCGCCGGGGAGAGCGTCTCCTCGGCGGCGGACAGCGGGTGGAGGATCTCGGTGATGGGCTTCTGCCCCGAGCTGGCCAGGCCTCTCGGAGCGCCGACGCTCATGGTGCAGGAGGCGGGAAGACGGTGCCGGGTGTCCGGGGGAAAGCTGTCCGGTTCCTCGCGGCTGGTACGGTTGTAGTTGAGAGGCTGTTTTTTCTTCCCCCCTCTGCCTGGGTGTCTTTAGTGAGATGCTACACCCGCTGGTTGGACACAGCTGTCAGCTGACTCGCACGGCGCAGCTCCGGAAGTGGAGGCAAACGTACCCGGAAGTAAACATACGGTCAGGTGACGACAAAACGGCATTTAAGCCCCCAAAGATCGTCTGTTAGAAGCTGAATCAGACAAGATAAATAAAAAAAACGATAACCAACATACTAACCATACGGAAAGCGAGTAGGGCCATATGTGAAACTTTTATTTGAGTTCTCAAATTAATCTCAGACTCTGAAAACTGACATTAAAGTCAGAAGTTTGACAGTCTAGTACTAAAGTCAGAATTCTAAGATTAAAGTCAGAATTAATGAAGTTCTCACATGTGGCCCTAATCCTCCTCCGCACTAACCCTGTTCCTTTTTTTGTCCTTCAAAATGTTTTTGCAAAATTAGACAAAACATAACAGATATAACACAAAAATAATGGAAAAAAACGTTTAAAAGCATTTAAAAGCTTTAAAAGCAGTCATCAGACATGTATTCATAACAGAATAAGAATAATTGACAGATAATTTATTGTTGAAAACTAGGCCTACACCAAAATGTTTTCCAGTAGAGGCATACTGTGGCCTATGAACTGTGAACAAGTTTGTCATGTTTCAGACCTGAAACAAATTTGTTTTTCTCAAAAGGGCTAATCACAAACAGTGTTTAAACGTTAGCTCTAGGAGTTACCTTTACTTTAAGCTTCTATAACTTAGTCTACATAAACTTCAACTGTTTTAACAGAAGATATTTGCAAAAGTAAACCATATATCTTGCAGAGCAGACTCTGGCTCGCAGCTGCTCAGCGATGACTTTGTGGTTCCCGGAAACAGGAGCAGAGTGGGAACTCTTCGTTTTTCCTCCTCTCGGTCAAAGCGCAAAGCTCGAACATGGTAACAAGAAGATGTAACGACAGTGTACATGATCAAGAGTTTCATTTTTTTTTTAACTTTCAGTTAGCGGTACAGTGGTGTAACACAGTAGCAAGCACTGTCTAACCTATGTAGATAGTTTAGCTTTGTAAATATATTTTATCCATGGCTATCGTCGTCCAGAAGTCAGGATAGAAACGTTAGCTTGGCAGAGAAAACACAAACAACGTTAACAGTTAACGGTTAGCTAGCGGCTTGATCCGTTTGTTCCTCTGTTCTGCCTCCTGCTTTCACTGACATGGCTGCAAACCCTCCAGCACAAGGTGAGGAAGGTTTTACTGGGATAAAGGGTGTTGGGAGTGAAATTCATTGTTTTTACTTGTCTTAATTTATCCACTGCCGACCTACATCTAGATATTCTAGCAGTTAACGTTACTAACAGCCAGTAGCTAATATCAGTTAAGCTAACTACAGCTCAGGGTAAAAGTATTTTGGTGCAAAATCCAGCTATACTGGACATTTTGATGCTGTCTCTGTTAACAATAGATACAATGGAAGATTCATTTATCATTTAATTCATTTCAGTTTATGCTAACTTATTTAGTTTATGCTTGCATGAAGTGAAGATAGCTCTCTCCATCATCTCTCTCTCTCTCCGTCATCTCTCTGTCTCTTTATCTCTCTCTCATTCTCTCTCTCTCTCTCTCCCTCCCCCTCTCTATTCCCGTCATTTCTCTCTGTCTATCTCTCTCTCACTCTCTCTCTCCCCCTCTCTATTCCCGTCATCTCTCTCTCTATCTCTCTCCATCATCTCTCTCTGTCTCTTTATCTCTCTCTGTCTCTCTCTCTCTCCCATCATCTCTCCATGTCTCTTTATCTCTCTCTCTCCCTCTCCTCATCATCTCTCTCTCTGTCTCTCTGTCTCTCTCTCTCTCTCTCTCTCTCTCTCTCTCCCCATCATCTCTCCATCTCTCCATGTCTCTCGCCCTCCTTCCCTCCCTTCTTCCCTCTCTTCTTCCCTCCCCAGTCTTCCAGAATAAAACCCGGGTGGCCATCTTGGCGGAGCTGGACAAGGAGAAGAGGCGGCTGCTGCAGAGTCAGTCCATGAACAACCCAGGAGCCAGGTAGGGACCCTGCAGCTGGAGGGTAGAAACCCTGGGAAACCGGGTTTGAATACACTTTATTTTACCTCTGATGTCAAAGCTGAGTGTCTTTTTTATCAATTTACCGAGGTTTGAAACAACAGAAAGGCTATTTACTGGATATAAACACTGTTTTTGGAGAGGCAGCTGAAGAAGTGCCTTTAGTTTTAAGTCAGGATTGGGCAGGGAGATTTTCAGTTTTATCTGAAATCCCTTATTTGGGAGATGAAAGAATGATGATGATCTTTCTCTCTCTCTCTCTCTCTCTCTCTCTGTCTCCCTCCCCCTCTCTCTCCCTTTCTCTCTCTCTCTCTCTCTCTCTCTCTCTCTCTCTCTCTCTCTCTGTCTCCCTCCCCCTCTCTCTCCCTTTCTCTCTCTCTCTCTCTCTCTCTCCCTCTCTTCCCGCAGCATCTCTCTCTCCAGACCGAACCTGAAGGAGTTCAGGGACAACGCAGAGCAGCAGCACATCGCCGCCCAGCAGAAGGCCGCCCTGCAGGTGAGACACAGCCGTGTGTGTGTGTGTGTGTGTGTGTGTGTGTGTGTGTGTGTGCGTCCTCTCAAGGATAGGGATAACATTAGAATTAGGTTTAGTTTTAGTTTAGGGTAACTGTTAAGGTTTAAGGAAAGGGAACTAGTGTTGAATGTAGTTGAATGTAGTCAATGGAAAAGTCCTCACAAGTACAGTAACACAAACCTCTGTGTGTGTGTGTGTGTGTGTGTGTGTCTCCTCCCTCGCAGCATGCACACGCCCACTCGTCAGGCTTCTTCATCACTCAGGACTCCTCGTTTGGGAACCTGATCCTCCCCGTTCTCCCTCGCCTGGAGCCCGAGTCTTGACCTTTGACCTCCGACAGCCCCGGTGACCCGGTGTGAGGCGAAGACGAAGTTTCAAAACAACGCATGTGCGAGTCACACCCATCTCTCTCTCTCTCTCTCTCTCTCTCTCTTTTTAAAATGTTTCTGATGGAGATGAACTGGCGGTCAGAAAGAAACTGTTGGACGGACAGAAGGGACGGAGCTGTTTGCAAACTGCCGAGGAGTCGATCTGACAACTTTACCTCGTGTTGGACTAACAAGCTGCCGCTGATGTGAGGGAAGATTTCCGATTTTTAGAAGAAGGTTCAAGATAACGAAAGCGTCCTGTGAGGTCACGGGACAAACAACCTCATTATATATGTAAATGTATCTGTTACGCTGCCTGTCACGACACAAATCACCCGGCTTTCCATGAAAAGGATAAAATGTTGTCAAGTTTTTTACATTTGTAACTGATTTGTATTGAACAAATATTAAATGTAATTGTATATGTATTGGGTGACTTTTTGTCTTTTTTCTGCAAACACAAATGTCCACTGGGAGCGTCACATGTGCAAATTTTTGGGATTAATATTTTACTAAAGTATTCTCCTAGAAAATTATTTTGTGAAGCCGCACAATAAAAACTGTATTTTAATCAGCCATCTTTCTAACCTTTAAGAAACTATACTCAAACAATAAGTGACATTTAAGAGATTGGTAAAATTGAAAATTTTGGTTTTTTTAACATATCCAGTTGATATTCTGCTAATGTAAATCTGATCCAATGACTGCACATTTCAATAAGTGGAAACTTCGTTGAGTTTCTTTTGAGACATTCACTGTCAGTTTATTGAAATCTAATTTACAAGTGAAGCTGAACTTCACTGCTATTCAGTTTTTGCTATTATTCATTCAGGTGACTGTTTTTATTTATTTCTTTGAGCCCATGAGGGGCTGAGAGTAAAAACTGACATAGAAAACCATTTAACTTTACTTTTTTTCTTCATGCCAACATTTTCTGCCGTTCCTGAGCAGCTGCCAACAATTCCTAACTTATCTGATTTCTTATCGATAACACAGCGGTAATTCTAATTTATTGGAGAGTCAATAAAGATAAGGAGGCCGGCTGCAGAAGGCAAATCACGTGAAGTTTACTCAACACTGTCAGATATTCACCCTGACACCAGAGCTGAAGAAATAACAGGAGAAACACCAAATGTGTTGAAATGAATAGATTATCACAATGGTGTTTTCCTTCTTCTGAACCTGAAATAGCAACTAATGCTGTTTGATTCTCAATCATCTGAAGTTTGATTACTTGAGTAAGTTTTTTATTGTGTGGAAATTGGTTTTACAGCTTTACAGTTTTCCATTTACTTTTCTTATCTGTTTTGTTTTGGGTTTTTTGTTTTTTTTTAATCTCAGAATGGATCCATGATTTAACATTACACTACATAGATTTATGATATATTTAATTTTCTTCATTTACCTGATGTCAGTCTTTGGAAGAAGATGGAAAAAATATGGGCAGAAAGTCTCAATACCAGTTTTAAATGTCTTAGTTAAGGGAGAACTATAAGATAATATGTAGAGTGACACAGCGTTTACCTTTTTAATTGTTTTTTGATGCTGTCATGAGGAGACACGAAGCCTCAAAATATCTATTCTCAAACACAAACTAAAAAGCACAAATAAAAAGAAACAAAAATCCAACTTTATTTTACACCTGAAACCAGTGTTGTTGTCCTGGACTTGTACTTGAGATCTGCATGTAGACAGAAACTGAAACAACACAAACACTGACATGACGATGTGAGTGGGAACAGTTCGTGAGCTTAGAATTATAAGGTTCTATCTGCCTTCAGGATAGTTCTGAGATACTGAGCTTCAAAGTTTTCAGCATCCATTGAGTTTAAATGGAGATGGGTCCTTTTGTTTTAGAAATTACAGACTCAAAAATCATTATTTTCATAAAATAACACCACACATATGTCGACAGGCACTCATAGAATAGGTTCATGTGACTAACTCAGTTTTGACAAAAAAGTCAGATAGAACCTTATAATTCCAAGGTGAATTGTGTGTGTTCTTTTAAATTTGTTCCAGCACGGATTATTTGAACTCAAACGCACGACTCAGACGTGACCTTGGCGACTCGGACTTGAACATTAAAGCAATATTCCACTTAGTTTTAACATGGGGGGGTTATTCTGCTCTTGACCGCCATGAAAACCAGAATATAATCTACTCACCAAGATCAGATGCAGCTGGACAGATTTTTACTTCCCGTTCATTTGAATGGAAACTGACACTGAACACGTTGGTGAACAGATTCAACAGTTTGTATGTGACGTAAGCAGAAGACTGTTGTTTGATTTCAGGATGGATTCTCATGTTTTCAGTGGTTTATTGTCAAACAGTTTGGCTGCACACAGACAGAACGACGCACACAATCCAATAAATATATCAACATGCATAAAAAAACAAAACATGGCGCCCGTTTCGAGGCTCCTCCTTCATCATCTCATGTACAGTTTACCTGAAAGCCTCGTTTGAAATGGATTAGAGTGAATAATTCCCTTCGGATCAGTCATGTGATCGCTGCAGATGACCGACACAGACTGTTTCATAATACTGTTGTGGAAATAACTGATAGCTTCTTCCATACTCGCTCTTAGAATCGAACGCGTCCTTATCTGATCTGTCCGACACACCGGTCTGATGTCGCTGGATTACAAAACGAGAGCCAGCCATTTATATTTTGCACCTTTTTCTCTACTCCCCTGCAAGATGAGTGAGTTACAAATACTTTTCTTTACAAAAAAAAATGCTTCCCATAAGTTCCAAACTGGCCCAGAGGAGGAACGCTGCCTTGGCTTCAGTGAGGAGAAACAAATCCTTTAATGCAAACTCTTCTCTTAGAAAAAAGTAAAAAAAAAAGTAAAAAAAAGCTTTTATTTTAGCGGCTAAAGATGGCATTACAGATCAGAAGTTGCACTGATGGCATCCTGGTGGCTCAGTGGGCTAAGGTGTGCACCATGTCAACGGGACGTCCCACAACCTTTGTCTCCCAGCCTTTCCTGTCTCTCTCCACTTTCACCTCACAAATAAAGGCAAAATCCCCCAAAAATAATCTTTAATTCCTTCCTCACCTGACCCAACATGTCGGTGCAACTTAATGCCACAAAGGCTTCTCTAAAAGAAGAGTGCATTGGATTTGTTTCACTTTATTGTTCCAAAACCTATCTGAATTTTTAATTGTCATGAAACGCCCCGACGCTCACCCTCGTACGTCTTTGCAGAAGAGACGCTGTGGGTCAGACAGACTCCGCCTCCATGTTGGTTTAGGAACAGAGCAGCAACACACATGGCGCACTGTGGGATTTCAACCAATGAAAACAGTTTGGAGGTGGGGCAAGGTCGCGAAAGTTTGCACAAATAGAGACAGGGCGACCAATTTTTCACTAGAGCGAGACGTCGCTCGCCGTGTTTGGACTGGATGATTGAAATTAATTAGAACTGTTTCTATCAGGTCTCCCTGCTGCTCTTCTAACTGCTCCTCTTGTCTTACTTTTACTCTTTGTGAGTGATTTAATATTTTTTTTATGCATTTTATTGTCTTTTTATGTCTTTGAATTGTATTTTATTGTCTTATTTGTGAAGCACTTTCTAACTTTGTTGGGAAAAGCGCTACATAAATAAAGTTATTACTATTGAAATGAATGCACACGATTCACTTCTCGCTCGTTGGTTTTGTCAGGAGTCAGACTCAGGAAGCTGATGTGAATCCATCACCGCCATCTTTCATCACACAACATCCTGCTGCCAGCTGCTCTGAACATCACAACTTTCTGAGTCTCCTGTACACTCCGCACATGAGATGCCAACATTATCGAATTTCTATTCCAGCCACCGCAGGCAAACCAAGGAAGCTTCTGCCCTGTCAGTTATAATTCTGTGGTAAATCTGATCCTGGTTCAGTACTCAAAACGCACATCGAGGGTCAAAGTGCCGATCGAACAGCGCAGACCAGAAGCTGCTGTCGGCCGGTTTGATTCACATCTAAAGGGACGAGATCGATCCTTCACCAAAACACTCTCGCTGTAAACCCAGATCATGAAATACTCTCTTTCACAACACAAGTAGACAGTTGAGCATCAGCACAATATTCACTGAACTAATAGCGGCAGCCATTGTAGAAGCCCCCCCAGTGCATCTATTCTGCTTTCTGCCTCCGTCCTGCAGGATTTTCCAAACAGCTCCTCTAGGCGGTGGAGCAGCATGGCAGCAGCGGTGCAGAAAACATCCATAAAAAAAAAAACGGGGCTTCTACAATGGCTCTGTTTGCACGTTTTACATCTTTGACACTTTTTCACCTAGATCAGGCAGACAGTATAGTGACACTACAGCATGGACACAAACAAACAGCAGGATTACAGTGTTTTCCTGTTAAAACACCGGGGGTTATGATACAGTGGGACGAGGGGGGGTTTAAAGGAAAAATCCACCCGAAA